>NC_089784.1:105000-142500 GCF_040412425.1 Macrobrachium rosenbergii | reverse complement strand
ACAGTATACATGCATATGTATATACGTACGTATATTTTCATATATATATATATATATATATATATATATATATATATATATATATATATAATTATATATAATCATATATATCTATAATATATATGTATATATGTACATATATATACATATATATATACAGTATATGTGTGTGTGTAAATTACAAGAGAGAGAGAGAGAGAGTGAGAGAGAGAGAGAGAGAGAGAGAGGTTAAATTTTAGCCAAATACCTCCTTTTCCTCATAGCACAAGAGGGATACTGCCTTCCAGTTTCTCAGACATTTCTATTAACCTTATAGGGGACGCTGGTACCAACTGACTCCTGGGTGGACTAGGGTGTGGTCATATCAAACGAAATGTGATTCCTATAGTACCCCAGGATAAAGTTTGTAGTTCTAAGCCATTCTCCATCTCCTGCTGCGACCGACAACAATCGACCAACTATTAGGTATCTAGTTTTTGGCTGAGGATAAGAGAAGCACAATGAATTGCAATAGAACATGCCCATATATATTGCGGTTATGAGCTTCAGATAATTAATGATTAATTATTCTTTAGCAAATGTCTTTGACATAGACTGGGTATTTTTCTTTTTGGGGCGGGTGTGTCTATCACAGTCATCCTATTCGACTAGGTGGTTTTTATAGTGTGGGGTTCCGAGTTGCATCCTGCCTCCTTAGGAGTCCATCACTTTTCTCACTATGTGCCTTGTTTCTAGAACCACGCTTTTCTGCATGAGTCCTGGAGTTACATATATATATATATATATATATATATATATATATATATATATATATATATATATATATATATATATATATACATATATATATATATATATATATATATATATATATATATATATATCAATGTTTCACGAGAGCGTCCCTCGCCATGATCCCCACTATGGGAAATGTGCATAATCTGAAAACTACTTGTTCGTCAGACTTCCAAGGAACTTAGCGTTTTGCAGCCATATTGAAATTACCTTGAGCCGCACAGCCCAGTACCAATATTTAATTTTTGTTTTTGCATTGACAGGTTTGATTCCTTAAAAACGAAGTAGGGATGGAGGAAATTACCACCGCCAACAATAATATCGGTCACAGGGAGGAAGACACGTATTACAACATCCGTAATGATAATAAAAATAAGAAGAACGATGTCAAATGTAGAATTCTGCGAATCTGCCAATGACGCAGATGAATTAAGCCGAAATATCATCCAAATGAATGTTCAGCAGATGAATATAGAATGTATACATATGTATACATGATAAGAGCGTTTGATCAAAGGCAAGTAACGAAAATAACGAATTATGTTTAAATTCGGAATTGTTATTTATATGCCAGTTACTTTCTGTTTCATGCAGTGCAAGAGGAACGAATTTGTTTAACGTTTTCATGTCTGTGAAGAGATATGTATTTCGACTCTCTCTCTCTCTCTCATTATGCATATATATATATATATATATATATATATATATATATATATATATATATATATATATATATATATATATATATATATATATATATCTACTGACGTGTGAGTTATGACAACAGTCTTTGTTTCAGCAACACCGACTCTTGGTTGCCATTCGCAAGTCATACGGCCCCATTCACCAAAAATTCCCCTTTCCAACGTCGATGGCCACAGTCAGTTCGACAGCAATAATAACGCAAACAAATCACTCTTTGCTGTCACGTCGCCGAGCGTCATATCCCTTATTGTCTGCTGCCGCCCTCATCACCCTTCAAGCTACCCCAACCCCAAACCCCTAATACCCCCCTGCCCGTTCCCCGGCCCCGCACCAGAAATTATTGTCATCTCAATTAAGAAAGGACCCGAACGGTGCGCCGAAAACTTTCTTCGCTCGAAGGACCTCAGCGACATTGGCCCGTAGCCCACGCGCGGGCCAAAGACATAGATGAGCTACGTGTCAAGTTTGCTCAGGCGAGGCGCAAAGTTTATGCAACATATTTACACTCCCCGTTTCCGTCGTCTCTTCAGAATTTTACTGAAGGTAAAGGGCACGTCCAATCTCTCTCTCTCTCTCTCTCTCTCTCTCTCACTCTCTTTCTGTTTGTTCCATGTCTTTTCCTCTTAGTCTTCTCTTTTACTCTCTCTAATCATCGATCGATTTATTCCCTCTCTTTTTACTTTTTTTAAAATTTCCTTTCCACCTAAAAACACTGGCCACGTGTCATAGGCATTGGGACCTGTCCCCCACTGGCTGTCGGCCTAAGAAACAGGAGATCAGCGCCTGCCCTATGAGCCTACAGAGGCTCAGGAGGGCTTTAACTTAACCTAAAAGCATTCTTCTTCCATCCCATCCTGCGTTCCTGATCTTTGCCGGGGGTTTAAAGTATCTCAGATCACTCTTTGTTCTAAACATAAACAACCGCTTTGGGTTCTGCTCGGCTACACTTGCTGTCTCCATAGGTCAATTCAATTTACCAACCGCTCGATTGTTTACATCCAAGCCCCCGCCCCCGTCCCCCGCCCCCGTTCCTCTTGCGAGTCCCGGCGGTCTGTTTCTTCTCCGAGGACGCTTAATTCGGACGCAAATACCTTCTGAAGGGCTTTCCAGCAATATCCTTTACACCTCTGTTTTTATCGCATTATTTTCTTTGACGTCTATCGCATGAGAAATTTGTTTATTAATGTTCTTTCCACGTGGCATGGCCCGAGAATAAACTAAGACAAACTCTACGGGATTCTGTAGCCCCATTTAATATAGTTTATGGTCTTCGTTATGTCGGGTTTCCTAAATACCCTTTTTTTTAGGATACCTGACTTCACGTCCGAAAAAGCAGTCTTCACGCGTGGTTTATCTTCTCTCCATATTCCTCTATTCGTCGTATTCTAACCGCTTTACATCATTTTCTATATTCTCCGCTTTTCAAATTTCTCACCTGTCTTCTCTCTCTCTCTCTCTCTCTCTCTCTCTCTCTCTCTCTCTCTCTCTCTCTCTCTCTCTCTCTCCCTTCAGCTCCAAGCTACTTAGCCGTCACCATGGCAACCATTCCTTCCTCCCCCACCTCATTTAAAACTCCATATTATTTCCTCCATGCTGGATAGCCCAAGGGACTTTCACTTGAACGGTTAGATATTTATCCTTTTCTCTCAGCTCCTTACACGCCTTTATATTTCTTTGTCCTTGTGGCGGCGTTGTTAAAATGCTTACTATTCTATCAATAAACAGTTTTTTTTAAACACACCTGACATGTAAACAGTTAAATTGAATAAAGCATAACCATATTATTTTTACCTCTTATCAGGATCTTGTTAAATTATCTTTTTATTTTCGTTTTTTTTTTAATAATTACCACCGGTATGGAAACTAAAAGGTGAATGTTAGACAATATTAACGAAATAATGTAACAAAATACTCTCTCTCTCTCTCTCTCTCTCTCTCTCTCTCTCTCTCTCTCTCTCTCTCTCTCTCTCTCTCTCTCTCTCTCTCAATATGAAATATTCTTCGCTTACCTCAAAACTGTTGGAAAACACAAAAGAAACGGCTTTGGTAAGTTTCTCTTTCAAAAAACATCTGACTGCATTATACTTTCTCTTTTATGCTTTCTAGAGTCAGCGCATTTGTAGATTTTACTGCGAAGAATTATTGTCAGCTTTGACTTAGTTGCAGATTGCGTGTAAAGAATCGAAGCGAATGAATTCTAAACTCATTAATAGTTTTATTTTACTTTTCTCCAGCTTTTCTCTTCCTCGCTTCGTTGAGGTATGGTTAGTATCATATAGGTTAGTTTAAGGAATCAGCCGAGATATAGTGCTTGTTCTTGAATAGGATGGTCTCTTAAATGAGGGCTGAAAATAGAACTAAATAAGGCTATGGTGCCCCCATTCAACAGACTTACGAAGGGCTATGGTGCCTCCATTCAACAGACTTACGAAGGGCCCAGCGGTAAGAGAAGCTTGCCGCGGGCTGGACGACAGCTGTTTTGCTACACAGCGAGAATTATGGCGTTTCGTAATTCAGAGATATATTTTCATGGGAATTTCTCCTTCGCCTTGACTTTGGATCTTCCACGTTCCAGTAACGTCTTCCAGGTCAAAGGACACTTTGCATTATGTGTGGATGCGAATGCACTTGCATGACTGATTTTCTCCTTACTGTATTATGCAAGCACCCGTTTGAAATACAGTCACACTAACAGTTGCTCTCTCTCTCTCTCTCTCTCTCTCTCTCTCTCTCTCTCTCTCTCTCTCTCTCTCTCTAGAAGAAGAGAAAATCGTTTTCGGACTCCAAATAGATCATCTAACCTGAACAGTGGCCTGCTCCCCGCCTCGAGTCAATAAAAGTTGTTAAAATAGTAACAGTGTACATTATAAACTTTAAAAGCTATTTTTTTATTTATATTTCTTTAGAAATATATTTAAGCTAAAATTAGAAAAAACAAAAGAGGGGGAAAATGTTTAAAATTAATTTATAGCATACTGCTTTGGGAGGAAGCATATGATTTGTGTAAGCTAAACATTTATATTTAGTGGTATACAATGTATCGAACAGCAGTCTGCATTGAAAGTTTTAATTGGCTCATAATTATAATTATAAGTCGAACAATTACTTTGTCTAACTGAGGGTTTCGCGTGCTCGAGAAAATTGCTTTTATCGGATAAAGGCAAAGTAATGTGAAGTTATTTGCTGATTTACAAACAATTTTTTTTTATTTACACGCGAATAGACATTCCGAATGATTTCTAATGAATGTTATAATAGTCTTCATACTACCCTGCAGAAAACAGGTCTTGAATCGACATGTTCTCTGTCTCATATATATACAGTATATATATATATATATATATATATATATATATATATATATATATATATATATATATATATATATATATATATATATAATATAAATATATATGTATGTATATATATATATATATATATATATATATATATATATATATATATATATATATATATATATATATATCACTTAACTATAAGGAAATGAAAGACTGGAATTAAGTGGTAGCTTACATCCCGACTGTTGTTTGCCTTATTTATCATTTACTTTAGAAAATGGCTGAGAAATAATGCCTAAATAGATCAGGATTTGCACTCAGCCTTTCATTTCCTTGTAGTTAAATAATATATGTATAAATCGCGTTTCAGAGTGATTCTGATCAAAGATGTATAAATACATATAAATCTGGAATTGGACTCGGCAGAGCCAGACGCACGATCCATGGCTAACCTTAACCTTAAATATTATAAAAAATACTAAGGCTAGAGGGCTGGAGTTTGGTGTGTTTCATGATTGGAGGGTGGATGATCAACATACCAATTTGCAGCCCTCTAGCCTCAGTAGTTTTTAAGATCTGAGGGCGGACGGACGGACAAACTGCCACCTCAATAGTTTTCTGTTACAGAAAAAAGAAACAGAGTGGAACGGAAATAAATACCCAGCATTAAATGAAAGTAAAGTTACAATTTTGGGGGGAAAATTATTGACCCACTCGAGCATAATATTTTAAGGAAACAGTTTTATCTTAAGAAATTTTGAAATGCCTGAACTATATTGATGGTCCTGCCTCTTCCAGGTAAAGGAGATAGATGATTATAGTCTCTGTAATGAGGGAAGTTCAGTTGCATCAACTTTTGGAAGACATTGGCGAATGAAAAATATGACGTTATTCGTTGCTGAAGATCTTGTCTCGAAGTGAGGCTCAAACTCTTAATTTTCTAGTTGGTTCTAGGTCTCAGCCCAAGTATCCGAGTGACTGTTTTATCTTTGTTTTCGTAACTATACAATTAATCATTGAAAGCTATCTGCCGAGGGGTAGGGGCTGATTGTTAAAACCACCTGGTTTTCACTATGTTGATGGCAAACATTCAGTATGTGTACTGGTCACTCAAGTCTTTCTCTGTCTCTCTGTCTCTTCACTCCAGCTGCTGCACACAACGGACTACTGATAACCAGGCACATTATTCACTTCCGATCTGAACGCAAGCTTAATGGATCTTTTAAAGAAGTCCGTCACGTGGGTTGGTGAATCAAATGCAGGCTCCCTCCTCGGCTGTGGCCTTGGAATACTAACAATTGAACCAAGAGAGAGAGAGAGAGAGAGAGAGAGAGAGAGAGAGAGAGAGAGAGAGAGTGAGAGAGAGCCATTTCTGTAACTTCCATTTTCACCATCCTAATCCCTCCACACAACGCTGTCAGTGCCATTTGAGAGTCCAGAACGCCCAGTCGTACGAACCTTTCTCCTCTATTTACCTGGATAGGAATCGTTGCTTTCATACCCTCAAATCTGGCCTTACTTCAACTTTTATTGGTGCAGTCATGAACTTGATTATTGCTACAATCTTCATGAGAGTTACTGGATCACCTCCTCTGATAAGAATTTACCCAAAGCAGTGTTTCCGGCACAAGTGAAGACGCCCACGATCGTCATCGTGCAACCAAAGATTGGCACATTTGTTTGCGAGGGAAGCCTAGCCTTTCCAATACATTCTCAGTCGATGACAATAAAATCGAAATCAGTAGGAAAGAATCACATTCATCTAATACAAACCTAACATAGGAAGAAATAATTTCTTTATTAACTTTGTTATCAGTTTTAGCATACCCTAGGCTACATTCCATATACTAAGCCTTATCTACAGAAAGCTGGGAATTGTCCTAAATCATAACTTTCTAATGGATAAAATGAATTAAGAAATGGATGGTATGACATATTACTTGGAGATGCACTGCGACTTCTCAATGCAAAACTGAAAGGCGATGTTTGCACCATCAACCGATTCGGCCTGTGTACAGAGCTCCTTTTGGTCGTCTCACTGGTAGTAGGAGAAAAAAAAAAAAAATCCGTGTTGACAGCGCCTCTGCTCTTCTGTTAAGCCTTGATCTGACTTCAGCACCTGGGCTATTCACTCCAGGGAGAGACAGTGACAAAGACTATCGACCTATCGTCCTTTAGATCACCCTAGAGTTCAGGACTTCCACAGGTTTAATCTTTTTTTCTCTTCCTTATCGTTCTCTTCTTCGTTGGTGTCTTCAGTAAATGTCACATGCGTATTAAAACAAGCCTAAGACGATGTGTACGACCGAATTTCTCATGAGGTCTTAAAGGAAAGCGGAGCAAGTCATCTAAAACCACTTATTACAGTTTTGTCTTCATGGTACTGATATCATGTGTTACTAAAACTTTTCCATCAGTCGATACAAAAAATTCATTATTGAGAGAGAGAGAGAGAGAGAGAGAGAGAGAGAGAGAGAGAGAGAGAGAGAGAGAGAGAAAGAGAGAGAGAGAGAGTCTATGATCGTCAAACAGTGCTAGAGCGTTTGCCTCTGAAAACCAAACAGCACTCTAAAAAGGGTTATTAGATGGGACACAATAGCCAACTACAAGGAAAGAGATGAGGCGAAAAATTTAAATGCTAGTTCGAGGAAAAAGTTAATTTTTGTGGTTAATTTCAAATCAGCTTACCAGCAAGTCCCTAAGTTAATGAGTGCATATAGTTCCCGATATTTCTGTAATTTTCCCATTCAATTCATGCAAAATGTAGCAGATATTTATTCCTATTTTCATCACTTTCCTAAGTATTTTTGAATTTCAGACAAGTTGACCTTAACAGTGTTTCTGCGATCTACAACGCACACTCAAACACACATACACACACACACATAATATATATATGTATATGTATGTATATATATATATATATATATATATATATATATATATATATATATATATATATATATATATATATATATATATATATATATATATATATATATATATATATATATATATATATATATATATATATACGTGTGTGTGTGTGTATGTAAAAGACAGACAAAGAGTTTTTTGACATGCCGATAAATGTTTCATCTCGACAATATGATTAGTGATGGTATAAGTGGCTTTATCCTGCGAATTTAAGGTAACATTTAGATGCTTTTGGAGAACAGTTGCTGGAGAGGTTAATGAGATCACTTCTCATTACAGTAAGAGGGAAATGGTTTACCTAATGCAATGGTCGCTCAGCCAGCAACCATGAAACACTTATATGAGTTATCGATCTTGGTAATAATGATACAGTCGGTATTGCTACCACCAACACTCCCGCTGCTATTTTGAGGATATTATTTAAACCAGACTGCTTTTACTGAATCTGTATGTCTTGCCGTTGTTAAATTTTGCACTGGAAGTTTTTCTCAGTATTAAATTTATGAGCTCGCTAAGCCGAAGAACTTAACAATAATCCTTTTCGAGCAAACGTCTTGTTTTATCTATATTACAAAAAGGGAGAACAAGAAAAAGGGAATGTTATATTTGATTAACCTATAATCCTGTAATCTGCAGAGAGCAGCCTGGTTGCACACATCATTTATTGATTTAGCGTTTTCACTGAAAATGGGAAATTTGCTGCCTTTCCGAAGAAAATGGGTAAGTGAACGTTTATTCCAGGGGAGACTACTGTAGCTACGATCTTTGCAACTCGATATAATGCACACGATAAAAACGGAATTTATTTTATTTATATATCTGTTGTGACTTCACTCCTGTCTCTTCTCTCTGTTCCCGCCGTCGATTGTCATTGTATATCATTGTCACAATCAATGCTTATATAAATTAAATCGGCAGAAGTTTTTTTTTTATAATGTAATCGGTTTATTTTTATCAGAATGATCATATAGCAGACGAGAGAGAGAGAGAGAGAGAGAGAGAGAGAGAGAGAGAGAGAGAGAGAGAGAGAGAGAGGAGAGAGAGAAATGGGAGGGAGATCTCTCTCTCTCTCTCTCTCTCTCTCTCTCTCTCTCTCTCTCTCTATATATATATATATATATATATATATATATATATAAATAATATATATATATATATATATATACATATATGCATACATATATACATACATACATACTGGCCCTCGATCGTCATTATATCCCATTACCACTCTGATATGACAACAGAACTTTGATATTATATTCACGGTTCATCACTTCCATTTCTCTCAGATCAACGATAATAGGCCCAAAATGGCCAAGGAAGTGACGAGCAGCTTAGCACCTTAACGCTCTTAATCCAGGGAGACAGACAGACAGAGAAAGAGCTACGGTAGTGTGTAGGAGCCTAAGAAGACCTTACTGCTGCTTATTTTTTCGCTATGGGAGAGAGAGAGAGAGAGAGAGAGAAAATAGAAGCAGTCTTCCGCATAAGACGAAAGACGGGTGAAGAGGATACCGTGAAATGAGACAGGGCAAGGCCACTCGATGTTCGCTGTGGCCTCCTCATGGATTTGAATCTGGGATTATCCCAGTCCCAGATTTTGACCCTTGAGAATAAGAAACATCACGGGAGATCATTAATATTCTGATGATATTAAAATAGCTGACCTATAAGATATTATTTTTCATTTAGGTAAAAAAAAAACTTTGAATTTGTTTGTTCATAAACGTTCTAAACGGTAAGGAAAACATGAGTTAGAGTGTGAAGAAACAATTTAGTTCATAAAAAATCAAACTTCATACAGAATCCATCGGGTTTTCATTTCATTAAAATAATCGCCGCACACAGTGTGTAGAAGTCTTGATGTATTTCTTAATCCAATTAGATCAGAATGCTTATAAGTTATGCAGAAAAATGGTCGCATTTAAGTGGTGATTACGTAAAATATCTTAAACATTATAGACAGAATAAAAGGCGTTTTTTTAAGAGAAGAGTATTTCAGAATTCATAAATGATTCATAAACGCTACCTTGAACACTGGGTGAATTCGTTCAAGAGTTCACTGTATATTAGGACTCACAAGCGTTTCATATAATGTTCGATGCCTTCACTGGTTCACTGCCTCAACATAAGTGAATAATACTTTTATGAATAACTGTTAAACATTCTACGCAGCCACAAAAAACGAATCATATTAGAAGCTGACCGTACCATATACCTCCGCCTAAGTGGACATTTTTGATACCAGTTTGCATTTTAAACAACGAATACTATTTGTTAGGGTTTATAAATATTAATATTTATAAATATTAATCAAATCAGAGCATTTCGCGTCACAACTAGCTTGAACAATAAGTTTTTTTTAATTTATTAGGATAGATAAATATTTCCCAATACAAATGATTAATAGAGCATTCTATTAAGAGTTGAATCTCACTTTTACCACTGTATAAATACCCTCAGAGGAAATAATCAAATCTGAGTTAATTAAAACGGCGAAGACGGGATTTTATCATATATTGTTTACAAGCTGTGAACTTTGGGAGAAAGGACCGTTTGGCTACATATGAACGTAATGGACTTTATCTCGGAATCTGACATTGATGAAAATTAATAGAAATATAAAGCAATAGTCCTTCAGAGCTTAGAAATGTCGTAAAGTCATTACTCTTCGTATAATGCATTAATACAAAGCCCAAGATGCATATTTCCTTCCTTAACATTTTGTAATCTTTCTAGACTACTCTACAGAACACACCCGCACACACACAGACGTACACACACAAGCACTTACACTATCTCTCTCTCTGCACTCTTTGTCCATTCAGGTGGTCACCGCTTGTGGCCACTCGGTTGTTAGTCCCTTGAATGCAGCTTTCTGGAAAAATGCCGGCTGGAAAGGACAGGTCAATCGGTAAATAGGGAGGCAAAAAAACACGTAAGAAATTCTTGAGAGTCAGCGTGCGTGCTTGTTTGTATACAAGCATCTTGACATTTTACAAGACTGGAGGGCGAGTAGGACATTCAGACAAGCAAATGCTGAAGCAGTTATAATTGGCATATATATATATATATATATATATATATATATATATATATATATATATATATATATATATATATATATATATATATGGGTGTAGGTTTATATATATATATATATATATATATATATATATATATATATATATATATATATATATATAATTTATATATATATATACAGTATGTATGTATGCATGTATAACTGACTTACGAAGATATGGAATGTGATGAATGTGTATAAATAAAGACAAATGCCACAAAGGAAAATAGTGAAACAACGAAGTTGTCGCTAGGCCTTTCGACTACAACGGTCCTTTACTAGCAGACTGAAGAGAAATATGAAAATAAGGGTACAGGAAAGCTCATATAATTGGCAGATGACATAAGGACATCCCTAAGGATGGGGATTATAAAGGAACAGATGCACCTGGAATCCAACATAGTTGAAGAATTAGTGGACTTACCAAAACAAAGGTAAATCTTTGAGAGGTTTTTATAAAAGATTAGGCCTAATGGCTCGGAAGCAGGGGGGGGGGAGTCAATTAAAGGATTATACAGGGAAGACTGACCACAAAATTGGCCTTGGAATGAATAAGCCGATTACATATTTATAAAGGTAAAACACTTAATTTATTCTCATTTTGGAAAACAATAACAATTTTGAAAAATGATCACTTTCAAAAAACTATTAAACATACGAGTACATGGAAAATATATATATAAGGTAACTAAATAGTGATTGCGTCAGTGATTTTATCTTTAAGGTCATTCTTGAACATTTTACTAGTACAAGAGTGCAAATGATGCATAGCAGGACCAAGGTTGAAATTGCAGCTGGAAGTAAGCTGTATAATTGCAGATTCTAAAAGATTTCATGAAGAGAAATCTCTCGATCTGGCAACCACTGAATTGTCACTCCAATTGATCCGGGTGAGAGCTTTCGCTTAAATGAATGAATATTGCAATATTCATATTCATAAGTATATGGAGAAGCCGACCTTTTTTAGGATTTCAGATTAATGGACTGTGGCCGCTGTACCACATGAGCTAAGTATTCAAAAATTTTCAAGTTTCACCTTATTTCATTCTACCGTTTTCCCTCTACACCTGCCATTGAATCGATCAGTATAATAATATAACAGAGTCCTTGAATCCTGAAAGGGAGCTAAGGATTTTTTTTAATGATTAAAAAGGAATGGAAATCTTTGCTTCTTTTGAGGAAGGCAGAATGACCTAATTAACATAATTAGGGAAGGGACGAAATTGGAACTTCAGTCTTATTTGCTCTTATTCTATCGATTCTCGGTCCTTATTTCCAACCATTTCTATCTTGTACCATGTTACCAAAATTTGTTAGAAATCTGAGTGATGCTTGGTATTTTACAACTATTGTCCTTTTCACGGTCTTCCAGAGTCGGTGACACAGTTGACTACAAAACTAAATCATTCAGTCAATTGAACAATCAGTCAGTCATTCGAGCTTGCAAACGATATATGCTTGAAGTCTCTTACCTTTAACGAGTTAGGTACATAAATATATATATATATATATATATATATATATATATATATATATATATATATATATATATATATATATATATATACACACACACACACACACACACACATATATATATATATATATATATATATATATATATATATATATGTATATGTATATGTATATTCAGCTAAGGCCACAGGAAAAATAAAAGAAAGGAATGCCAAGCGCTTTGTGTTATTTCCAATATATTTTCGAGGTACAATATAAGCATATATATATATATATATATATATATATATATATATATATATATATATATATATACATACATATATATACATATGCTAGGTATCACATATAGTTCAAAAGTTATTAGCTGGTCAAAATTCATACGTGACATCTCACATATGGTTATGACTGACATCAGGTATCTCTGGATATATGCTTCATTGGTGGAGTATGCCTGCCCTGTGTGAAATCTGTTTCATATAACTCAAAAGTTATGGCTAAAGTTATATTCATTAAAAACTTCTCAGCATAACCTTGATCTTAATCTTGGCCTCATACTGCACTTTGGTTTTCCCAGTGTATCATAAATATCAAATATGAAGTCTCTATACCGCATGGTGCAAAAGTTAAAATTTAAGACCAAAGTTAAACCTCTGTAATCAGATCTTTTACCTCTAGTTTTGACTTTGACCGAGATCTCACTTTCCACGCTGTCATATACGGTGAAATGTGTATGACAAACACAAAGTGTCATGTCTTAAATTTCTCTAATTATGACCTTTGTTCTTTGAGTATGACTTTGACCTTGAGTCTGACCTCACGATGTTCACCAGCTTTATTATATAAAGTTTTTAAGTCTCTTACAGCCCAAAAGTTACGGCCAAGGTTAAATTCTTATTTGACCTTTGACCCCTGAAAGATTCAAACTGACATCCCACCTTTTTCTAAATACTGTGAATGATTTATGAGTTTCTGCTAACTTTCTGCACAATCCTTTGTATAGAAATGACTCACAAACAGACGAACAAACCGGGCCGGGGTCAAAACCTCTTTGTAGGAAGTAGTCTTTAAGTGGGCGGCAACGACGTTGCAGAAAATATCGTAACTTGATGCAAACCATGACCGACTGTACATTGTGTACCAGCCTCTTCTCACAGGCGATAGACCTGGGATGGCTTGAGCACATCTCTTCAATAATCCACCGTGCCCTATTGATCTCAGCAATAAATAACGTATGTGGTGGTTATTCGACTTTGTTAGGTAGTAGCTCGGTTAGAGAGGGACACTGAATAACTACTTCCTCCTTAAAAGAATGATTGATTACCTGAGACTAAAAAATATATATATATATATATATATATATATATATATATATATATATATATATATATATATATATATATATATATATATATATATATATATATATATTTATTTATTTATTTATTTATATATTTATATGTATATATATATATATATATATATATATATATATATATATATATATATATATATATATATATATATATATAAATTCGAAAGAATTCCCTGGTTCGAAAACGCAATTCAGGTTTGAGTCTACAGTTTGCTCTTTAGGTTAGGGGTTGAACATTTTTCTTTGTTTTCCGGTTCAATGAATATTGTTGAAAAATATTCTAACTGACCGTGCAACGTGTAAAAACGTAGATGCATAACTAGTGAAAATGTGAATAAAATCAAAGAAATTGTGCACGCCTAAATAGACAAACCCGAAAATAATTCAAAGGAGATAAATCATACACAATAAGTGTATTATTTTAATATTAAATAAAAGGGAATGTGGAAAAAATTAGGCCTTTTGAGAATGTAAATGCATAAAATGCATAGACATTATGAATGAAAATATTAAATATATATATATATATATATATATATATATATTTTTATATATATATATATATATATATATATATATATATATACATATGTGTGTGTGTACATATACAATTACTGAATGGAAAAGAAAATTTTGTTGTGTCTTCTATAACTTTTATACACATAAAAGGACTCATCAACCAGCAAGATAACGAATGATGTAGAACTTAATGAACAGATTATTGAACGACCAATAACTGATCCCAGACTCGTTTGCTGCTATGAATAAAATTTCCCATGAACAACGAACATGATTGCCGCTTACCCATTTCAGATTGCCGTATACATGAAGGTGATAATGGTCTTTGAATTTAGGGTATACAGGCAGCCTTCCGAACCATGGTTATTGCGCAATTTTATACAGCCACAACAATGCAATAAAGTAATCGGTATTCACAACCTTTATAATGGGTGTTACGCATATGTAACCCTTAATAAGTATGTTATCAAATATATACATTTAGGAATACAATTAACAGATAAACTATAAATATATTTTATCAAAAGACACTGAGAACGGCAGAAGAGAACACATTAAAATCTTTTATACCGACATGAAGTAAGTTTTAGTGTTATTTTGCATTTAAAAGCAATAATAATTATGCAATGAAAAAACACATCAGGAATTCTCACGAAAATACCATTGGATATGCATATCAAATCATGTGTAAATCATTTGACTAATTCCATATTGGTCCAACTGGAAAACTACGACAAAAGAGAACTGAACAGCGTAAAAAATGTATCCAAATCTCATTCATGTTAGAGAAAAGAATCGTTTTATCAGTTGCACAGGCTAAAAAGATTTTAAATGCCAAACAGTATGCTGGAATGGGAAATAATTGTATGAAGTTTGACAGAAAAGGAAAAGTTCCGATAGGAATATGAACATTATGTTTTTTTTTTTTTGTAAATATATATTTACTAGAAATAGTAGTTTGCACGAAAGAGAGGACAATAAAGCGATGTGCATGTCAAGTGTCCATTATGAAATAACCTATATGTGAGTATTGGTGGGCATTAAAATACGATATTTGCACATGGGTGGGCCCCGTTCCCCTGTGCAGAATGTCTGAAGAAAGACTACTCCATCCACTCTTGGAGTCAAGAGTTTTTAAGAGTTTCTTGTTTCCTTTCACTGTTTCATCCTTGCACATACATATTAAATCTTCTGCGTACATTTTTCTATAAGTCAGAGTTATTTTCCTCCCTGAATTGAATGTTGGAAAATACATGATATTATGCATGTTTCATTTGCATATTAGTCTGTACCATCCACGCTTACTTGGTCATGTGACTGAGAATTTGTTAAAATTCATATAATTTCCAGGTCATTTCTCTGATTTCATTTAAATGTGGCTTGTGCTCTGCAGTGGATAATGAAAAGTAGATCATGCAGAAAAATTAAGTATGCATTTCACGTGTCCTAGTCACATGAACTACACTCAACATGCATATGTGTATATATATATATATAAATATATAATATATTTATAGTGTGTGTGTGTGTGTATAAAGCAATACTAGAGAAAAATTACTGCACAGCCATTGGACTAGTACCTGAAAGAAGTGACTTACTGTTATGTTTCGCTGAAATACAGAGCTTAAGTTCTTTATATTTTGAGAATCACTTGCTATGGGTTTTGTTTTGACATTCCCAGGCTAATATTTTACCTATCACAATATTCTTTTTATATAGACTCTAATAAAAACCGATAAAGCAGTTTTATTGTTCTGATTGACAAATAGAGATACCAACTAAAATTTGAGGATGTCTTAGAAATTGGAAACAAGTAGTTCTAGTTCCTCATCATTAACCAAAACTAGAGTAACGTGCGTGGTGCTAACTGCGCCATTGAAATACTAATTGCCGTGATATGGGCCGATATCTACTGTGGGTTGGCCACATTTATGATGGAAAACTCATACCCCACGCAACTTCCTTCAACTCTAGGCCTACCTGTTAATTGTCAAAATATGTCCCGGATGAGTATAGCTTCGCTGTTCATCCGAATTTCTGAAAGATATTACACTCATAGGGCATTATCGTTAATGTAAGTGACAAATATGTATGATGAAGGCCCTGTCATAACCAGTGAGGTATTTATCTATCCAAAAAGATGAAGTTGCCATGTTTTTTTTTTTTTTTTTGTGATTATGATTAGAGTTGCGTTAGATGCAATCTCTCTGGGAATCGCGATTTGGGTACGCTCATCGCACAAAGGGAAACTTTCACTCTCTCCATGCATAATCAATTGTATATTACACACACTGACCTCTCTCTCTCTCTCTCTCTTTCTCTCTCTCCTGCTCTTCTTCCAATTCTTGAAAACTCAGTTATCTGGTGCTCTCTCTCTCTCTCTCTCTCTCTCTCTCTCTCTCTCTCTCTCTCTCTCTCTCTCTCTCTCTCTCTCTCTCTCTTAATCAATTATCTTTATTGATATCTTTATCTGCAGTTCGCGGATACTCATTCCCCTCACTGGCTACCACACGTCTCTCTCTCTCTCTCTCTCTCTCTCTCTCTCTCTCTCTCTCTCTCTCGTCCCTTTTCTCACCATATATATGTACAACTATATATATATATATATATATATATATATATATATATATATATATATATATATATATATATATATATTCTTTTTTATCCAGTAAGTACATTAACTTCATTTGAATTCTCACCTTAGTATTCAGAATCCACCTTCTCTCTCAGTGTTTCTTCTAAAAAAAAATGTATTTTTTTATGAATACCTACCTACGTATAATGGTTTTTCCCCAAATCTACGCTTGTTATTTTCATATTTTCAAATTTAAAGCCCCGAATAACCCATTCATATGTAATTCACCTTGCTTTGGGAATACCTTACATGCATAACGAATCATATACAACAAGTACATCTGTCTAGACCACGAATCGAACTTGTATTTTTTAGATGGTGCGTTGATGACAGTAGGCTTAATGCACTCAGCCATGAGGAGATTAGGATTGATTTCTACTTGGTTGTATGTATTCATAAAAATAGTAAAACCATCGCGTATACATACAGATACATATACATACACACACACACACACACACACACACATATATATATATATATATATATATATATATATATATATATATATATATATATATATATATATACAGCATATGTGTGTGTGTGTGTGTGTGTATGAGAATGATGCAGGAAATCAATAAAACTACAGATTAAGAGAGTAAGACATCTGATAACAAATTTTGCAAAGAGTAGGCTGTACGTAGCGTTCATGGACTTGGAGAAAGTTTCTGGTATAATCAATACGTATTATAGAGGATACTGAGGATGTATAACAAATAAAAATTGAGTGACTGAGTGTCTGATGAGGTCCAAAAGTGTTTTGAGGAAACGGTTTGTTACGTTCCTCTTACAGTTTACTATCATTAATATGAGTTGAGGGTACCTGGGAGTCACAGAAAGGGCAGAAAGTGTTTTGCAAAGTTGTAGGCAAAGAGAAAAAAGTAAATATGGGCCGTAAATGCAGTGTGGAATGGCTGATGTTTTCAATTGGTATACGACTGATTGGAGTGGTAAGAGGAAAGTTAATGAATTATTATTATTATTATTATTATTATTATTATTATTATTATTATTATTATTATTATTATTATTATTATTATTATTATTCAGAGGATGAACCCGTGTTCATATAGGGGCCACTGACTTGAAATTAGCTTCCGCAGAACATGGTGTTCATCTGGAAGAAGTTACTGAAGATAATGGGAAGCACAGAAAACAGAAGTCAGTTATAAAAAAAAATGAATAGTCAGTAAATAAATAGATAAAAACTCAAGGCTAATTATTTTAGGGTAGTGATGCATTGCGCACTCGCTTAAAATTTTGAAGTTTTAATTGCACATCATCTCAGGGACACTTTTCCACAGCCCGGCTGCGAGAGGAATTCGTTCTCGAGTTGCTTTTTCATGCATGAAACCTTGGGAAAACCCTTCGCAGCTTCTAATTTAACACGCCATGACAACCTCCTCAAAAGCAGATGACTTTCTTACACAATTCCTTGCCTCGTGGTCAAAGCCAGTGACATTCAAAGCCTGAAGGTTAAGCTTCTTATTCTTTTCCTTTCTAATTAGATGATGAGGGACTTCGTGCTTCCGAGAAGTTGGGAGCTTATGGACGATCAAGAACAGGAAGATCAGGCTTGCTTAATTAACTGAACAATAGGGAGCAATGAAGAATGATCTCCGCCCGCTGATCTCGTAGACGAAAGCCTCTTATGGCATAGAGAGAGAGAGAGAGAGAGAGAGAGAGAGAGAGAGAGAGAGGAATTGTTGTTACCACTAGTGAATATACAGGGATTAAAAGTGGAAAGTGCTAGATGAGGCTTCTTTTTTTGTAATTGTTTCTCCCACTTTTGAAACAGCGCTGTGACGAATACTGACATACTCCAGCGTTTGACGATTTGTAATCTTAAGGTCCTGCATACCCTAAAATACCTTAATTAAGAATTTTCTCCTCTTTCTGAGAAAGGAAGGGAAGTCCAGCTGATACGGAGCACTGATATTACTGTACGGTATATTTATATATTCGAGGCTTGTTACGATATGCGTATAAAGAGCGCCAGAAAACCGGGGAGATGTAAGGAATATATATATATATATATATATATATATATATATATATATATATATATATATATATATATATATATATATATATATATATATATGTATGTATGTATATGTATAATCTAATAAAAGGAGCCCATAAAACCACCGAAAGGGTAGAAAGTTATCGCTACAGTTCAGAGACACTGTGTCCGAAATATAGCTATAACTTTCTACACTTTTTGGTGTTTTTTGGGGATCCTTTTATTAGACGGATTTCTGTTTTAATAGAAAATATTTCATGGTCATATATCGTATGTATGTATGTGTATATATATATATATATATATATATATATATATATATATATATATATATATATATATATATATATATATGCATGCATACATATTGTATATACTGTGTTCATGTGTGTGCGTTTGTGTGTATGGGTTGAGAGAGAGAGAGAGAGAGAGAGAGAGAGCGAAAGAGAGAGAATGTGGGTAATTTGATAAATCTTCTTCTGTCTGTGTAATTCACGCAAAAGAAAAAGAAAATAAATTCATAAATAACTTTTCCACATGAACATGGCCGTCGCCTTATCCGTAAGCACATGAATATATATTTTTCCAGTAATGAGAGTCTTTTTCACGACTGACTTAAAAAAAAAAAACTCTTGAAACCTTGCAGGCGTCTCTCGAGAGACAGACGCACAGAGACAGAGATGAGAAAAGGCATTCTTAAAACAGGCTCCAAAATCCTTGCGGATGAGAGAGAGAGAGAGAGAGAGAGAGAGAGAGAGAGAGAGAGAGAGAGAGAGAGAGAGAGAGAGAGAGAGAGAGAGAGAGAAGAGAGATGTTGGGAACGAGATAGAGAGGTTGGAAGAAATGTATTTTCACATATACTAAACCCCTCACTAGTTTCTGTCACTGGAAGGGAAGGTTCGTCTTCCCTGGGGCTTTCTGCTTGAAATCTTGCCTTCTGCAAAAGCGATGATAACGTTTGAATATTTCTAGGCAATGAAATAATTGGTCAATATTACTATAACAATTTATTAGTTGATAGTTATTGTATCATTTAAGTGAACTTAAAGATTCATGAATTTCATGCACTGAACCCCTTACAGTGATTTTCCTCGCTACTTTCAAATGCGAAAAGAAGAAACAAAAAAAAAAACAAAAAATTCCAGATCAAGAAAAATAGGAAAATAAAGAATAAAATGATACTGATTAATAATAAGAGTATACAAGTGTTCAGATTCTCTCTTTGACAAAACATTGAGAATCAAGTTCTGGTGTTCATTTCAAGGATTCTTTCATATTTATGGATGATTTGTAGTTATTTTTTGTTTAATTTTATGATTATAAAAATACTATGACGGCGTGAAAAATATCATGCATTTATCAATTCGTTTGTAACTTAAAATAATAACACTGAACCAGTTCAAAACGATTAATTAAAATTTATATAATTGTTTGTGTACTTAATAATTAACCCATCAGTACCTTTACGTAAATAGATAAATTATTATTGATTCGTGAATCACAGTGCGTTATATATAGAGTGATTGTATAATATTTGTTAACAAAGAATCAAACGCTTTGAATGATTATCTGACCCAGGTTATTATTTTGTCAAATAAAGCAAGAAACGAGCTTAGAGCTGGACGCAGAAGTCAAAATCAGAAAGATACGCCAGTCCTCTACTCACGGACGGTACGTCTTATCGAGTAGGGCTCGTTAAGCTCCGAAGAGTGCCCCATCAAGACGGAATTCTGCTGCGTTGCCTCGTATCCTGGGTGAAGGTTCCCAGGCGTTGGGCTTCCTTAATATAGCTTTTTTTTTTATTTTTTCCTGTTTTCCCAATATCTTTTATTTTTTTTATTTCTACCTATTCGTCGTGCCCTCACCTTCCCAGCCGTCCTCCCTAAATTTCCAGCATAGGCTTCTCCCCCTCGCTGCGTCTATTAATCTCTTCTCTCATGGCGTCCCTGACCTTTATGTTGTCGCGCCTTTATCCTCTGCTTATTTATCAAATGCCTATCCTCCGGTTTGCTTCCCCAACTCTCCGTCGTTCCCTGGTTTTCTCATTAGGCCCCTCTTTTTGCGATCTTCTCCACCTATTATCTGCTCTGATCTATCTTTCCCTCTTTGGAATGTCCTCTGTTTATTTTGCGCATCGGCACCCTGCAGTTCTTTTCACCAATATCTCCTACCTCCTGCGTTTATTCTTTTTAACCTCATCTGCTTATTCCTCTCGCCCTCGTCTTAGAATTGGTCCTGTTCCCACTCTCATATATGCCATTTTTTTTTTTTTTTTTGTATCCACCTTTAATATCAACCACAAATCCTTCTCATCCTCTTCCTCCAATTTGTCCAGCCAACCCACCCGCTTCCTCCTTCCCTGCAGCTTTCGGTTATTGAGAGTCCAGAGATATCATGTATACTAAAGAGATGGTTTACCTCAGGACGTTTAATTTTTTTCTATTTTAGCCAAGTAGCTATCATATTAATTCATTTTATTATATTGCTGAATTTATCAGGTTATGATATTTATCTTTGTCGATCATCACATTTAGCTTTGCTTACCATTATATTTCAGTTTAGTGCGTTGTCACATTTACTTTATCATAGCGTAACTTTGCTCAGCATCATAACCATCTTTTGTACGGTATGTTGTGAAGCTTAATGTCGTCACATTTTTCTGACTGAAATTCTCATATCAAGATGAAACCTTAGGGAACTAAATAAAGAGTTACACAATAGTTTGATGATCCACAAAAGCTCTTTCAAACCAAGGTCAGATGCCGAAGTCTCTAGGCGACTTATCTAGTCATTTACTTTGGGTATAAATTAAGTCAATTTGCCGAGCTTTCTTTTGTTTGGAATCCTTCCTTTGTTCAAGAGTTTATATAAGCTCAGGTTTTGCGCAAAGATATATCAGAAAATTTTATCATTCAAAGTACCATTTAACTAGATAAGATTGTTATTGGTGGATTTACCTTGTCAGTGATAATTCTACCTTTAAGTCCTCCAGGTAATTTGTGTTTTTATATGTTTTGCTACATATAAGTTATATAAGAGGAAAAACTCAAGTTATTTATGTATGAAATAGGTTTTTTTTAATTTTGAAAGGCAAATCTGACTATTTTAAATAATCTGATGCAAATTTAGGCACACAAAATCTTGGAAACCAACACACCCAATCGAATCAGATATTTCAGTATCGTGGAAAAAAGTCAGAGAAGCAAAAAAGTAAGAGAAGAGATTATATGTACATGCTTATAGAATTTATAAAGAATATTATCATAGCTTGAAGTTCGGGAGTGCGCTGCGAATGCGTTAGTCATGAAGTACGTGAAAAATTCCTCAAAATATTTCAACTCAACCTCGAAAATACAATACCAAAGTTCTCTTCTCGTCTTGAAGATACATCACCAAAACATTCATTCAGAAGGTCAAGAACTGCAATGCCCAAAACGTCAGATATCCCTTGCATCTGTTTCTAATGACGAAACGGAAAGAATTGTGATGCTTTTCCAATCAATACATTTCATTCTAATCTAGCAACGAACCAAAACCGTTCAATGTACTCCACCAGCAAAATAAAGTAACAGATTAACCAACCGGAATCTCACTCATGTCGATTTTGCTCTCGTAAAAGAAATCTTTTGCATTTGTCGTCATTATCAGAAAGTGGCGAAACAAAAGAACCTTCTAAACAGTGTAGCCGGGCGCTCCATTTGGCCAAAAATACCTTCTTGACACGCCGGCATAAAAGAAGGCAATCCTCTTGAAGTCTGCAATACTCCCAGGCGACTGGGAGAGAGAGAGAGAGAGAGAGAGAGAGAGAGAGAGAGAGAGTATTTCTACGCATTCTTCACAGGAATAAGACATCATATATTGCAATGGAAAAGGGTAGAATATATACATTAAACCTGTTTTTAACATTTCACATACATGCATACATATACGTGTTTGTGTGTGTGTGTGTATTATAACCACAAATAACCCTTCAATACTAAAATCAATTCAGTATACCTTTAGAATTGTTTACACTCATAGGGAATTACACACGATAAGTGCACCTACTTTCGTCAAGATTCGAACCTTTACTTTTTTTAATTGAAACTAGGTTAGCGTCGAATGTATTAAGCCATTTCTACCCTGGCGGCTCTGATGCAAAAAGGCGCAGGATCGAATCCAGGTTTGAGTAGAAATACTTACCAAGTATAATTCTGTGTAGATGTAACTGTTCCCAAGATGTACTGAATGTTGAATTCGATTTTATTGTGATATTTTTGATTTGCTACTTTAAAAGTATGGAAATGCATTTGTGAATTTGGCAAAACTATCGCACAGACACGTGCGTACAAACAAAAGGGCACACACACATAAATTTATATATATATATATATATATATATATATATATATATATATATATATATATATATATTGTATATACATATATATACATATATATATGCAGATTGTTTCTATCTCTGTCTGTATACTTGCGTATGTGTCTCAAATACGCATATGTATAGATTAACTGAAAAGCTGAATATCAACATATACTACGAATAATATTACCGTCTTACAATGTATTTCTCACATTCTTCCTCCTAACATTTTCTTTTGCATCTATACTCTTCCATGATCTCTCGTTTCCACAAGTTTTCATTATTGAACACTCTCTTTATTTGCGAATGTGCCACTTGCCCCTGTACAGCATATACGTGTTTGCACATTGGCGCCCGGCTAGTTGCGTCCCATTGCCGGCGCGCGAACACGCCGTACAGCTCTCCGCCAGAGTTCAGGAACAATTCGCCAACGCGATTCAATAACCTTCCTTTCATCAGGACCGGCCATTGTTACAAACCGAAGCGCAGAGGGAGAGAAGTCCCTGGTCGGAACAATGTTCCCCAAAATGAAAGAGGTGATTGTTGTTATTAACTTCGCAGCTGTCAACAGCAGTGTTTTAACCCTTGCTTATGTCTCTCATTTGAACGTACACAGTAGATGAAATCAGTCTAATAATAATAATAATAATAATAATAATAATAATAATAATAATAATAATAATAATAATAGAAAAACTTTTAAAAAATGGATAAGTATCAAGACCTGAAAATCGAAATAAGAAGGATATGGGATATGCCAGTGGATATTGTATACCCATAATCATAGCAACACTATAGGCACGATCCCAAGATCCCCGAAAAGGAACCTGGGAAAACTAGATGCCGAAGGAGCTCCAGGACTCATGCAGAAGAGCGTACTGTTAGAAAAGTGAGAAAAGTGATGGACTCCTAAGGAGGCAGGATGCAACTCGGAACCCCACACTATAAATACCACCCTGTCAAATAGGATGGCTGAGATAGACAAAAAAAATTATTATTATTATTATTATTATTATTATTATTATTATTATTATTATTATTATTATTATTATTGTTGTTGTTGTTGTTGTTGTTGTTGTTGTTGTTGTTGTTGATGGAAAAACCCACATTAATGTAAGTGGATTTTTTCACTTTTTTAGTGTTATTATGCGATATTTGTACATTGTTATTATTAATAAATCGTAATTATTATTATTATTATTATTATTATTATTATTATTATTATTATTATTATTATTATTATTATTATTATTAATGTACCTATGCAGTAATATCAAAGAGAGTAGAGATACTTCGTTAGGCAATTAACAAAGAGATATTTTGGTGGAGAGAAGAATATTATTCTCATTTTACTTATTCCCTTTTTTTTCATTTAGGCTATTTATTTTTGAAAATAAAAAAGAATACAATAAATTCAACCCCCTACATATATACATATAAATTATACATAGCATACCGAAGTTGAGGCAAAGGTCCCAATATTTTATACTTCAGTTAACACCCGGCATCACTGCTTAAAAGTGGCCCGGATATTTTGGAAAAAATGGCAATCACAAATGTTAGTAGAAGAAATGCCACTTTCCGTGGTGTGACCTCAGTTTGATCAGGGACAGTCAGTGTAATTAACACGCGCGAATTACATTATTCAAATGAATTTTTCAATCTTTTGTGCAGTGAAAGAACATTGGGCATTTTTAACGAAGGCTCAGTGATCAGCAAACTCAATTATTTTTGAGCCTGCAACAGAAATAAAATGCAAGATAAAATAGTTCGTGCGAGCGGGAAAAAATATATCTTTTCTCGTTACATCAATATGCGGAATCTATGATGTTTTTTATACGTGCTCAAGAGAGTGTATGACGAATGAAAACAGACACATACACACACACACACACACACACACACATATATATATATATATATATATATATATATATATATATATATATATATATATATATATATATATATGGATGTATGTATGTGTGTATGTTCCAGCATTACTCTGGAATGCACTGAGCAATTTCAACCAAACTTGGTATACATATGACTTACTATCTCGAAAAGAATACTGCGGGGGTAAGACATCCCTAGCACCAAAGGGCACCAAAGGGGGTAGGGGGTGAGAAGGGCTTCTGCCCGTAGACTTAGTAACTAAATAAATTCTACGAGTTTATCATGCCTCATTTCGTTATACATATGACGTATTATCTCGAAAAGAATACTGTCAGGGGTTAAGACATCACTGGTACTAAAGGGGGTGACATGTAAAAATAACGGAAAACAACAGATATTAGTGTCAAATCTATAGTTTTCAAGGTCGCTGAGATGAATACTCACACTCCCGATGCCCTTTGAGTCCAAGTTCATCCCCGATATATATATATATATATATATATATATATATATATATATATATATATATATATATATATATATATATATATGATGATAACCGCAGTGACCGCTTAAGTTACCGATTTCGTCTCACTTTATAGATAAGTATATAACGCCACACGTTGAATCTACATGGTAACTCAATAATGAAACCTTTCCTCCTTTAGTGAGAATGGAATCTATGCACCCAAGTGTCAGTAAAATTACCTTTTAATCCTAATTATGTAAGATATCTTTGATCTTCATTGACTGGCTCTGTAAAACTTTATGGAGACTAACAAGCAATGGAACCAACCCCCGTAACAGGGAAAACATATACTTGCATTACAGAGATGCAGTACATATATGCATATATACTTTAGTGGCTGAATATAACGAGACCAAATAACGAACAGTCTTGGATAATCCATCGTTATCATATATCCCGCAATCCTAAACATAAATCCATCTCTTGAATATGAAGAAAATCCCGAAAGGAAATTCTAGTCTTCTCCGGGGCAACCTCTTGAGTAAATTGAAGTGGATTAGAAATGGGAATTGAATGTTATTATTTTTATTAAAGTTGAGCCATCGTCGTTTACTCTTGAATCATTAAATGATAGTCCAATTTACAAGCTCGAAGCATAATTGGAGTATTTATGAGCCATTAATCAACACCATCTTAATCTTATTAGTAAGTTAATAATAATTTGTGTACTATTAATCCACTTTGGCATTATTAGAGAGCTACTCGCTCGTCGCATTTGGGGGCTGTTGCCCCGAGATTTGTATTATTGTTCAGGTACTGATACTTGCGCTGCCATACTTACGGCCCCCTCAAATTAGCTTGGTAACATTGTTGAGCAACTGATTTCTAATTAAAATGTCAGATTCGCATCGTTTTCCAGCTATCAATAACTTCGTCGTCTTATTGCCAGAATGAGCTTGGCCACACTTGCTAGATATCAACTTTAAACTTATTCACATGCTGTTGATACATGACTGGGCTTCTTTGCTTGGTGTCAATACCGATTTGGACACATTGACGAGCTGCTGAAGCTACGGCAGTCACATTTTTCCGCTCATCACACCATTATTCTTTCGGCTTTGTTTTCTCTAAATTCGACGTTATTTGAGAGCTCATAAACAATCTTGGTCTTGTTTGCAAGCTTTCAGATGACAGGCCTGCCTGTGATATCTTATTTTTTTTTTATTTATTAATAGCTGATTGGTATCACAGAGGATCTAAGAGTATTAAAACTCTTGGTTTTATATTAGTCTGATCTTATCAGAAGCAGTTAGTACCAGTTTGCTAGTTTTGATTGTCATCAATATTCGTCTTATCCTACTGGTGACCTGTTAGCAAGTTCCTTTTGTCTACGAGGTATTGATACCGTTATGATATCATCTTTTTAAGATAATAAAGCTAGTTTAATCTTATTTGAGACCGGGCAAGAGCAGCTTTATGTGCAGAAACTTGCGAAGATCTAATCAATTTCTAATGATACACCTTCGACACTAGACTTTTTAAGGAATTTATTACATAGAATTAAATGTAGTTGTTCTTCAGACCCAGGATAATACTAATAATTACAATTGTAATAACAATGATAATAGAGAAGAAGAGGAGAAAAAGAACGATAAAACTCACAGGTCCTCGACCCCGGGGTAAAAGACCACATCTGGTCAGTTCAGATCGTTAATAGAACAGGAATTTTTTACTCTCTCTCTCTCTCTCTCTCTCTCTCTCTCTCTCTCTCTCTCTCTCTCTCTCTCTCTCTCAAGAAATAACGGCGTTGGAAATCTGTAAATGTGTGAAATGTTTTTGTTGTTGAGGTGCTTTTGTCTTCCAGAATATCTTGGTCAAAAAGGGATTGATATTAACTTCATAAAGAGGAGATTGGACAAGAATTACTCGCATAATGAGAGTAACGTCACTTTCGACGATAGTTACGTTCTAGCTAATACTATTGTTATACTACTAAAACCACTACTACTAATACTAAAATATAATAATGATGATGATACTATAATATTAATGATAGTAGCATAACAAATCTCAGAGGAACTGCGTGAATGGCGAAGCGTAACTGGAGGCGATAGCATCAGTTCTGCTACCAATAATAATGATAATAGGCCATTAAAGTTGCATTGCTAATGCTCCTGAAATTGCTGCTGTTGATAACAATGACAGTGAGTATGAATAACAATGATGATAATCTCTGTTTCCTTACTCATAAACTTCGTCTTAAAAATTTTATTTTGATTATAATTCAAAATGAATCAATTTTTGTACTTTTCATGATGCTTTCTTTATAATTGTCCTATTTTGTAGATGTTTTCATCTTAATTTTCCAACTTTGTGTAAGTATTTTCACTGTAATGTTGCATACGATAATAATTATTTACAGCTAAGCATTCCTAATTTGTTGGGTCCTTGATTGCTTAATTGACGAATTGCTATTAAAAATACTGACTGCCTTACAAACGCAGGCTTGTGTCACGATAGCTGTTCCTTATCGACCTCAATAGCTTCATGGACTGGCTGACTTTTAAGATACACTAATTCCACAAGAGCACTATTCAAAGCCCTGCGGCTTGCTGAACTGGCTAGTTAACTTCCAAACGTACGCTTGCGTTAGAGGGGATTGGTCATCGAGGCCATGACTTGGCGGAACTATTCTGATTCAGCATTTCAGGAGAATGGTATTACATCAGATTAGGGTACACCATTTAACCAAAAATCTTAATATGACCAAAGGCACTGCGTCTAAATTGATATGCGTAATGATATTAGGATGTAATAGGATTCAATAAATCCTATTATCCTCAAATACGCTGCATCTAAATTAATGATGGCCTTTACTTGTAATACGTAATTGGACTGAACCCATTTGGCTTGGTTGATTGTGACAGTGAAATCAATTATTTTTTTTCATTTACATTTTCCTCAGACTTTGTCGGTTCATCTTCAAGAAGCAAATTCTACTCGCTTATATATTCGATTAGCAAACCATCTTACAGACGCAATTATTCCGTGCTTATCTCCTCGCAGTTTCAAAGGCTATCTAAAAGAAGCAGGCGTTTCTTGGTTATGCTTCGAGCGTTTTATAAATCATCGATAATTTACTTTTTTTTTTTTTTTATTCATCGATAAATTTACCAATTCATCTCGGCTTCATTCGCTCCTATTTTGAGATGGAGAATAGATTTTTTCAGTTTCGTAAATAGCGAGGTCGATTTCCCTTTGATAATAATAATAATAATAATAATAATAATAATAATAATAATAATAATAATAATAATAATAATAATAATAAGAGAAGCAAAGAGAAAGTTCCCGCACATATTGCAAAGCAACAGAACATGAAATATGATTAGTATATCATAAAGAGATTATACTTTATTTATCCATAAAATTCAAAGGCAATGAAAGAAAGAGGACAATTTTAGAATGAAATGAACCATCAAAATACTTCTAGGCTGACTTATTAAAATAGATAACACGAAAATGAGTATTCTGAATTATATATTTTTACGAGATGACGGCTCAACCTCGACCCACAGAGGCCCAAGATGGCGCCCAAATTATCAGTCTCCCTCTCCATTAAATATCTGCCGTGAGTTCTCTGGTACTTTTTAGGCCTATCGACGGAGTGTCACGTGACCTGCAGCATCCGCCATCTTGTGAGACGCTGCCCTGTGGGCAATGCCTACCTAGCAAACTCTCCTAGAAGCAGGACATACTTTTTCCCCTGCTCTTACCATAGAAGAACGCTCCCGTGCCGCGAGAATTCCGCCACTGGGCCCCAACTTAGTGTGGTACATCACAAAGATAGCCCGAGAGGGATGCTTTATCGTGTATGATTCAGGAACTCGTCTCGCAGATCGTTAACCAGTCTCCTCCCACGTGGGGAACCAGAAAGAGAAGATTTTCCCTCACCACGGCACCGCCGAAGATTTATTCTTATAATTATTTAATGTTTATTTATGGCACTGCCGAAGATTTATTTTGATAATTATTTAATGTTGATTTACTGGGGTTTTGCGTAATTATTTCGTGACCTTTTCTTTGTTATTATTTGTTATTAAATTGTTAATTGTTCACTGAGTGTAATTACGCCTTGAAGTAGAGTATTTAAGTTATTATTTTATGTTTGCTATTTCATTCTTTATGTTCATTCTTCTTTTGTTTAATTTTGTTTTACAGGCAGCCATATCCACACGAATCGTTGCGCTTAGGCAGACTGCATTGTAACATTTTATATATATATATATATATATATATATATATATATATATATATATATATATATATATATATATATATATATATATATATATACTGTATATATGTATATATATACATATATATATATATATATATATATATATATATATATATACATACATACAGTATATATATACAACAGGAGGCGGTATGTTGGTAAAAACTGGTCAACATCACAGTGGGAGAAGGACAGACATCGATGTTCTTCTCCCACTTTTAATAATAATAATAACAATAATAATAATAATAATAATATATGGCATATATATATATATATATATATATATATATATATATATATATATATATTGCATATATGTATATGTGTGTGTGTGTGTGTGTGTTTTCAATCCGAAATGAGAGAAGTGATCAGGTTCGTTTCCTGGAAAATCCAACTTGCCTCTGTCGACCGTTCTATATGGCGGGCCTATCAGGAAATAAAACACCGTGTTAGTTACATAAACCCGGCGGGAATCGTGTTGAAGGTGGAACAGAAGGCATTCCACTACATGGGGAAGTCCCATCTTGAAGCAAAGAGGATTACACTCTCAGGATCTCGCCAGCAGAGCAAACGGGCCAATATTATAAAGCTTTGGGGCTGATAGCCAAGATATTTTTTTTCTCCAATAATATTTGTTTGTTAACTTTGTTTTATTTTTATTCGTATTTGCGCTTCTACTGCTGATGGTCATTAATTAGCATTGTCATTTCTTTGTAAATTAGCTATTACCCTGATAATAGCCATGAGTTAATAGCCGGAAAACCTGGCGGAATATGAATAAATCGGTGGATCAATATAGCAACAATAATTCTCGTGAGAAACTACTGAAGATTGGAAAATTTTATCGTGAAATAATTGACGACTCAAGTTCATCAGTACCTAGTAATAAACGCACGCACGCAAATGCATACACACATATGTATGTATGTATGTACAGTATGCATGTATGTACATTGATATTTTCCGGGACACGGTGAAATAAAACCATATCATTCGAAATTACGCAAAACTTGCAGTTCCAGTAAGATGAGCATCAAAACGACCTCAGATATAAAATCTTCAATAAATGCAGATAATCTCACGTCAGTGGAAAAAAGTTCAAGGGTGTTATACATGAATATAAATACAAATCTAGTTTATATGAGCTGTGAGTTACAGCATAAACATGCATGTGTATAAGAAGACCTGAAAATTTCAAGCCTAGTATGAGAAGGCGAATAAGACGAGCGACCCAAAGTCATTACCGTCTACGGACGCCCCTAAAATAGGAAGAAGGAGAAATAACGTTGAAAATATGAACGTTTCAACTGGAAATTGATAAAATCAAAATCTAGTAGGAACGGTCATTTACTTACCGGTTTTAAAAGTGCTGACGTTCCTTGATAAACCTCGTACATATATCACAGATGTTATAGAATGACTTCAAAATAAACCTGCTCAGTTCGGTAAGACATCGTTATAGAACGTTACTTTCGTTGACTGATTGTCACTGTCTTTGGAAAAACCGGGGCCACTACCTTGCCAAGTAAAAAAGGGGAAAAAGTTCATTCACCGTCGTCTAGAGTGAAAAACCGTTCTCAGACGTGTTAGTAAATACTGTTTTCACTTTGATAAACAAGTAAAACCTATAAAAAAAATAATAATCAATCACACACGCACTTCCTTCACATCCGTAGACAAGTGACCTCGAGTTTCGTTTCATCCAAACGATCTCACTCACAGATCTTGTCACTGTTGCTTGCACTTTATTGCTTGCACTTTATGAATTCGAAGTTTCCAGGCCATTAGATTCATCCAAGCAGCACCAGATACATTCGAACGTGATAACTGTTGGACCAGTGGGTACTAATACATTGACTTATTGCCGAGAAGAATTCGTCGACTGATGTTTTTCTTTATATTGGCGTCACAGGCAGAGGAAGCCATAAAGACTAACGTCCTTTGCCTCTCTGCTTTTTTTCGTGAACTGCCGCTTCCATCGGACGCCCCTGGCGTAATGAGGACGCGGCTCATATCAGACAATTATCGACCTCCGGGTCCAATTATGTCCTTCTATAAGAGAAGTGGACTGAATGGAACGAGTCTCTGGCCGGAGCGTCGGCGATACTAAGGCGTCGGGCCACAGGCCGGCCTTTCTCATCAAAAGGCCAAAATTTGAAAACTCGCTGGGAATCCACAAAGCGACGTCTATTTGATGTCAGGTTGACAATAGGCAACAAAGGTCGTCAAGATGGGTGACGTAAAAATGCGGGAGAAGCAAACAAAACGGATGAGGGACAGGATGACTATTCGGCGGATGAAGGCTAGCGAAAAAGTTTTTGGGGCTTCCAGTTCGGTCTTCTGGGAGATGTGGATGACTGCATAAAGACAGAAGGCACTTTAGAAACAGAGTAAAAAAAAAAAAGCTTTTTTTTCCTAGTCTTCTATCTTTTCATGCTTTTATTTTGTCAAAGCTACCCCAGTCGAGCAATCAGCCATGTGATAAAAAAAGGTCGGTGATTGGTTTCTCACTCTCTCTCTCTCTCTCTCTCTCTCTCTCTCTCTCTCTCTCTCTCTCTCGATGCAAAGTTTGTCATCAGCACCAAACTTCAGAAGTCGAATTTCAAAGAGAGTTTTTGTCGCTAATGAAAACGTTCATCTTTTTTTCTTTTTCACCCGAGCGATTTCTTTTAATAGAAAAAGGAATATTGATGACGGGTATTATATTATTCTAGTAATAAGAGTTGCAGAAAAAATGAAAATGGATAAAGTTTTCATTTTTTCATTTCCTCTCATTTTTCCTTTACTCTCCCGCCAATAACGAGGGGAAAATTATGCAAAGGATGAAAGAATTCCAAGGACAAATTGAAACCGACTGACGATATACTGTCAGGCAAGATTACAGAAGTAGTTGCTTGGTGTATGAAATGTCAACGGGAATAGAGGTTTTACCAGCGGTATCATAATAATAATAATAATAATAATAATAATAATAATAATAATAATAGCAACGTCATGGTTGCACAAATTGCCATGACTATACGTTATCTTTGGAGTCAGGTGTGGCCAGCAATGAAGCATAAAGAGGTTCGAAAATTCAGCAGGGTTCTATTGGCACATATCCCATCGTGAACCATTTTCGAAACTAACGACGGACCTCAAAATTCGGCTGAGAGTGGCAATCGATCATAATGAGCTCCGAAAAGCCAAGAGATTGAAAGGTTAATGGCTTCATCTGCAAACTTTCTCGGGGACGGAGGGCACCATGTTCTTTGATAAAGATAAGTAATATTGTAATCATTAATGAACTAACAATCAGATAGTGTATAACAACATATCTGGAAAGCTTCAACGAAATATTATGCCTATACGCTATATAAAAAAGATTTAATTTGATTTTTGAAAATTTAATCTGATGACCTGGGACTGCAAACATAGAGAGGAAAATAAATAGCAATAAATAGCAAACAAAACAAACTTGTATTACCATATATAAAAAGCTTAAATTCTAAACAGTACAGCAGCGCCCAATTTGTCGGTTTCTAGAATTCAAATATGGAACATTTTCCAATGAACCGAAAGCAATATCATTAAATCTCTAAATAGGTACCATATCTCTTCATATTCTGAACTGTTCCCTTCCCTCCCATAGTCCTCCCCCTCCTCCTCCCTGTCTCCCTCCGTTTCCTACCCATCGTTTATTGATTTCCCTTTCTTTAAAATTATCCGTCGAGTTCCAAAAACGCACCAGATCTCAGGATCGCTTCCCGTTCAGATAAGGAACCAGTTCTTTGTGTATCTCCGTAAGAGACTCAGAAGAGAGTTGGTTCAAGAAATGCATAAAGGAGAAAAAGAAGAAGAAGAAGAAGAAGAAGAAGAAGAAGAAAAGGGACCTCATCCAACTACGAATGAGCATGGAGCTGTGGAAATCCCGAGGGAGCTCTCTGAAAGAGATTCTGGCTGGATGGAGCGTTTCCCCTTCCATCGGTAATATTCCAGGTGTTTTGAGAAGCTTCATGATGATTGGAGGCTGCATTCGCTTCGACGTGTTGCTGAAATATCCTAGAAATTTTTAGTCCGTTCGTCTTACTTTTCGAAATGATGCCAAAGCATCATTAACTTATTTCTAGATGTAGAATTCGTGACGATTATTTGCATGGAAAATGGAAATATACTATATTTATAACATTATGATCTTATTTATATATATAATTTTTGTTACAGGGAATATGTGAAATCCCCAGGGAATATGTGAAATGACCAATTCGCTCAGGAACATTTGATCCCCAAGGGCTAGTACTAAACATGGCGAAACAATGATTCACCTACACAGTTTTGCCGTGTTTAGTACTAGCCCCTCGGGGTCAAATGTGTTTCGCCATGTTTAGTACTAGCCCCTGGGGAATAAAATGTCTCTAAGTGCATTTGATCACCTAGGGGCTCGTACTCAACACGGCAAAACACATTTGACCCCCAGGGACTAGTACTAAATACAGCAAAACAGTGTGGAGGAATCACTGTTTCTCTGTGTTCAGTACTAGTCCTCAAGGATCAAATGTTCCTAAGCGAAATGGTCCTTTCACATATTCCCTATGGATTTTGTGATATCCCTGGTTTCACATATTCCTGTAACATATATATATATATATATATATATATATATATATATATATATATATATATATATATGAAACACATTAGGAATAATAATGTTATATATATATATATTTTTTTTTTTGCTAAGCATTCTTTGAGGTATTCTGGGGAAAGGTAAATGGAAATAGTGCCTACGTATTCACGAGTCAGTGCTGATGAGGGTCCGTTGTCAGTCTCACTTCCCATGGAGACAAGGTTTGGCAATGAGCTACCTCAATTTGAGGAAACTGGAAAGGTTTCGGTCCCAAGAAGAAGGGATAATTTGTCATAGCCACGTCTTTAAGAAATACTAAAAAACTGCCACACAGGTAAGCTGAAGTCAAAAACATTATCAGCATACACAAGTTAAAGATAAAATCTTTTGGAAAATTCGTTCTCCAAACTCAAATTTGTTTTGCTTTTTAGACACAAACACGACAGATCAGCTACCGAGCCGTTGGTCAACAATAGATGATCAATGTTTATTTTGTGACTTGAGACGAATGACCCGGAGAAAGATTTTGCGATTGTTTATGTACTAAAATCCTTGAATTTCTTACGAAAAGCCAACTTTATACCATGGACGTAGATGACCAGGTATTGCATTATTCTTTTGAATATAGAAACATAATTAAGAGTTTGTTTCGTACCCAGAATCGAAAAACTAAAGATAACATATACACGATGAAGAACACCAGTCGATTCTAATACCAGAGTGAATGTGTTCTAAGTCCTAAATGAGCCTAACTTTATTAAGATGCTTCTGCACTACCTTAATTGAATGACAAAGGACCGTAATTGTTCATCTTGAACTAAATGAGATTGTAGTACCTGTTGGAGATTAGCATTTCATCTAAGTTTCTCAAGCTATCCTTAATTATTCTTTTTTTTTTTTTGGTGTGGGGGGTGGGTAAATGGGCATGATTGACTGAATACCTGCACGCACAAAAACACTCACACAGGCACTCACACACACACGCCTACACACACACACACACACACACACACATATATATATATACATATATGTAAATATATATATACATGTGTGTATATATATTCATATATATGTATACATTATATATGTGTGTGTCTGTGTGTCTGTAATTACACGGACATAATTAGAGCAGTGAGGGGAAAAATTGTTGTTTCCTTGGCCTTTCTAATTAAAAAATGCGTGGAGGACAAAATTAATTTCTCGATCTTTTCTAAGAGCCAAATATTGGTCGCATGATGTATATTGTATGTGTTAATTAATTGCCTGATTCAATAACGACCCATAACTATGATGTAAATGCCGCATGTAATTTCTCCCTAATCATTTGCAAGCGGCGCCTCGGCAAAGGAGTAGAGCGACATTCAGCTAGAAAGAGCAACCACTGAATGTGAGCCTCCACGAAGGCTTAACTGCCGTTGAATCACATATTTAATGGAAATTAATTTCTTTCCACTTTCAGGTATTGTACTCGAATTGGAATATGAAATTTAGGCCAAAGGCCAAGCTCTGGGACCTACAAGGTCATTCAGCGCCGAAAGGGAAATTTAGAGTGAAAGGGTTTTAAAGGTGTAACAGGGGGAAGGCCTCGCAGTTGCACTATGAAAGTAAAATAAAAGGGGGATAATACGAACTGAGGAACAGTAAAAGGAATGAAAGGGTTTGCAGCTAGGGGTCAAAGGAATGCTGCAAAGAACCTCAAGCAATTCCTACAGTGTACCGCATGGGGATGTACTGATGAAACTACCTCTCTGCGGGGTTCAGGTATTGTACGAGTATTGGTAGCATGTAAGGTCGTCAAGGCGATAATAATAATAATATTAATTACTTCAACTACTGTAAGCCCGCATTTGATTTTACCTTTGTTTGTGTGAATGTGTCTGTATTCTAACAAGGGTACTTTGTGACCAGATAAACGGAATATGGTGATAAGGGTTGGAGGGTGGATTTTGTGACTCCTTCCAGATGGCGAACGTTTGATAGAATCGATGGAAGTTTTGCCTTATTTATATACAAAAAATCACCAAATCTTGGTCGATAACAATACAAAGTAACCTACTTGGAGGCGGTCATGAGATATATACTTCCATGATGTTTCATGAAAATTTATTCTCATGTAGTCCCCCAAGAAGATAAACAACTCACAATAGCACGGCCGCACGACACCTAAAACATTGCGTCCCTTAACCGAGGTCATTATAAAGATTCGGATTTATTTACGTGGGGAGAAATTTAACAAAATGACTCATTTGTAGTGTTCATCCCATTTTTGGAAGAATTAGGTGAGGGAAGACATCCAGTGACAGAAAACGAGAGATAAAAAGTTATATATTAGTCATAAACATATATATATATATATATATATATATATATATATATATATATATATATATATATATATATATATATGTATATGTATATATATATATATATATATATATATATATATATATATATATATATATATATATATATATATATATATATATATATATATATATATATATATATTACTAAAAGGACCTCATTCAAACTGGATGGTATCTAATGGAGTATTTATTTAGAAAAAGCTACAAGCTTTCTTGGACAAACAGTCCACATTATCAAGAATGCTTGTAACTTTTTCTGAATAAATACTTCATTAGATACTATCCAGTTTGAATGAGGTCCTTTTAGTAATTCTACTAGTGCACAGAACAATTGTGTATGTGATAAAGTTAATATATATATATCCTACTATTCACTATTTACCTTCATCAAGATTACTCCCAGTGAGCTCCGGATACTAAACATTGGAAGTGGCAGCATTACCTGAAAAAGAAAGAAAAGTAACATCATTCTTTAGCTTCGTCGAACTTTGCATAGATGAAAAATTGTTTCAGTAACGAGGCCGAGATGGAAAATGCTGCCCAAAGTATGCTAATAAACTTCTGAAGGAGCCTGACTCTTGTAAATGGCCAGGTTGAAACACTGGGGAAATTCAAGGGTGGGAGAAGATTCTG
>NC_089784.1:97500-100000 GCF_040412425.1 Macrobrachium rosenbergii | reverse complement strand
TGGGAAATTTGGTTTTTGTCGTTATCAGAATAATAGATAATAGAACATTCTCTTTTTTGTAAGGTAACATTAACCATGAAACTGCTGTTGATTACTTTTTAATAATATTTCTAATATATTACTCCCGTGGTTGTTTATGGATAGACAAAAGATATAATTGTCCACGATAATTGTCTCTTAATCATTTCCAATAATTATCTCGAAGAAAGTCTGAACGAAATTGTTATTTAAGGCTTGATCAACTGTCTATTCGAAAGTCCAATAATCATTATTCTCTCAATAGTCGTTATTTACTTGGCTTTCCGATAGTCATTCACGGCCATCAATTATATTTTTATTTATGGGTTTCTTTTATTCATAGTTTTATATATATATATATATATATATATATATATATATATATATATATATATATATATATATATATATATATACATATATATATATGTACATATAAACATATATATATATATATATATATATATATATATATATATATATTGTTACAGGCTCACAGGGGGCTGTGTGAGTACTAAACCTTGAAGTAATAATGTATCCTTAGGAGAAAACCTATCGTCAGCCCATAAACTAAAGAAATGCAAATTTAACAAAAAATGGTAGGTTGCCTATTGAAAATGGGTTTCTTAACAGTAATTTATTATTTACAATCACAATATGGGAGAAATTACCAACGAAACTGGACACTTTCACTAAAGTAAGTAAGCTGGGAATTGACACAACAGCAATGATTGAATGAACTGGGTAAAGCATTACAATTACGAATACTGGCCACGTGCAAGTGGACCTACGGGCCAATTAGGCAATAACTCTATCAGCTCCGGTAGGGTGGGAAATTGCAGGCAATCATGAATACAGACACACGGCTATGCTGGTAACGGCACCGACAACCCTCCTAGAATGAAACGATTCCAAGTAAGAATAACACCGAGATGATACTCTCTCTATGGTTGAATAAATGCAAGAATTGGAGAGAGAGCCTTTACTCTACTCACTTGCTGGCAAGGGGTGAGAATTACATCATGCACTGTCAATGAATTACACATGGGATGTAGATACGCTGTTTAAGTTGACAAGACAAGAAGTTACCTGAGCAATGAAATGCGTGCGGCCACATTACCTTTGTTGCTCCCTGCAAAATTGTTTGCATACACATCAGTTACTGAAACATGAAATGACCACGAACATGATCAGCTACAAGAAAACTGAGAATCCGTGTTAAAAGCTGTACCATTAAAAGAGTAATAAATATATAGATACATGAAACAGAGAAGTGCTAATAAAGGGAAACAAGAGAAAGCAGGGAGCTGTAGGGTACTCGTTAGGGGGGCTCCCACGAAGGAGGTTTTCACAGAGGATCCTGTGCTAATTGGGCAAGAATTTGCGGATGTTTGACCCGGGATTGGAGAGATACTGGAGGGGAATGAGACGAATTAATGAAAGGCCATCAGGACCTGGACAAAATAAAGATTGATTTGATCAAGGTTTGTAGGTAGGATTGTACACACACAATTGTGTACACAGGTACAATGAAGCACTTACAGAAACACACACACCCACTCTCACCGTATTTACCGGCGTATATGACGCACCCCTATTTTACAAGGATATTTTGTGGAAAAAACAATTTTATATGTTTCGTCATACATTTATTGAAAGATATTTTAAAGTGATCTTGTAGAGAAAAAAATGTTTGATTCTGTGCATGAAATACAGTATTGCGAGAGTATACTGGAATAAAGTATGAAATCATATGTAAATTTACATTCACCTTTAAAGGAAACTAAATGAAATTTACCATAAATAAACAACGTTTGTGTGTTACCGTGACAGGCCACCAGGGCGGCGCTATGATTTTTACATATATTCATTGCAAATGGCTGGCAGGCTAACTACCGATGCATCGTTAGCAGTTTTTCATAAGTTGGTTATTTATAATAGAATATTGAAAACAAGCCGAATTATCAGTCTGTTATCACAAACTTCGTTTCCTTTAAAGGCGAGTGTAAATTTACATATGATTTCATATTTTATTCCAGCAACACAATTTACAGTACTGTAATAATTAGGCGTATTTTTCAATGTATTATTATTAGCAACAATTTTTATGCTGGCAGTAGGCTAGGCCTAGCCTAACCTACGGCGGTTGGTCTCCCATGCGTAATACGTTGGCCGCAGGGCAGTTCTTTGGTACATTTAAAAATAAAAAAAGTGTCCTTGTGAATACGAACCAAGTGCTTTCCCGCCAAGCTACACTTTTAATAGATTTATCTTGAAGGATCACCTGACATTTCTCTTCTACATGTAATAAGGGCTCTATCCCCGCTGCTTCCTTGCTCGAAAATAAGTGGGTCGTATTTTTTATATCGTCTTTAAGCTTCACGCTCGAGTGGCGATGATTGGTTGTTTACTCGGAAGATTTATTTTCCCGGTAATTATACTTCGCACCTATTAGCCACCCTTTCGACTGGGTTTGTTTTTC
>NC_089784.1:87500-92500 GCF_040412425.1 Macrobrachium rosenbergii | reverse complement strand
AAGAAAGTTTTTATGAATCCGGTATTCTAAGATTCATTCCTTCGTTGCCAACACCTTCATGACGCGACCGTGCTTGCCACTTTTGAAGTTTTTACAGGAAAGTCTAGCTTTGACCAATTTTTCAGTACGATATAATGAGAGATGGCAAATAGTTAAAAGCACTTCTGATTTGGCTCGGTTAAACATATATACTTCAGCGTGCATGGGCATGGAAGGTAGTAGTAAATATTATGAAATGAAAGCTCATATATCTCTGTTGTACGTATTTTTGTCAGCCTTTGTGCAAATGTTGGGAAATAACGCCATCAAAACAAATGTGTGTGTGTGTGTGTATGTGTGTATGGGGAAAACAATATTTGTTGAAATGTCATTCTCAGCTTCAATTGTAGTTACAGAGTATAGTCAAAGCAAAAAAAAAAAAACAATAATTTCTCCAAGGTTGAAATAATGTAAAAAAAAAAAAATTACAATTATTCTCCATAATTACTGAAACATGTACAGTAGATTAAAAGCGCATCGGAGCGACAAATCACTGAGGCCCCAACGAAATTACTGAACAAGTATAACAGTCAAGACTCCTGGTATTCAAGAGGCAATCCTCACAGGAGCCGCGGCAATGAATGATACAAGGATCGCCAATGGCACAGAAGAAGAAGAACGGCGGCAGTCGTTCGTCCTTCACAGCCGAGCCTACCGCGAGAGAAAATGTGTCCGACCTGGCACCTTTAATGTCGGGGCGCTTAAGGTCGGCATTTCCTTCCTCCAGACGGGATTCAGGTCATGTGGGACAGCACTGTCTTGCGCTCCGAAGAGTAAATGCTTAATGCGCGTAGCTGGTATTTTCATTTGAGGTAATCTGTAACTCTTAACACTCTTTCAAATTTAATGCTGTTTGCACTGGACTGCGCGCAGTTTTTTTTTTTTTCTTTTCTTTTTTCATAAAATGATGTAATTTCAAGAAATATATACATACAATATATTTATATATGTGTGTGTGTACGTTTATAATGATTGGAAATTATATAAAAGATGAAAAGTAAATGGTTTTCTCTTTCGAAGCAAAGGAATCCTCTCTTCCAAATAACTACCTAGTGGTAAAATTTTCTGAAAGGTCTGTAATAACTGTACACTGATTTACCAGCTTTCGGTAACTCATTAAGGGTTTTATCAGTGAATCACTGAATGACACTTTGAAAGGAGATACAAAAATGGCTTCGTAAGTATACACTTAAATAACCACTGTTGGACAAAGTTTCGAAAAATCATTTTGAAAGATAAATTTCTCCCTTTTGTAAACACTGAGCTCTAAATCTTATCCATGTAGCCTACAGCAGATGTTAACAAGAGGAAACGATACTTCTGTCGTAGTCGGGAGGGTTGGGGGATGAGGGGGAGGATCAATTCTGGCGTCACAATTACTAAGGTCACTGACGCCTATCGTCAAGGAGACTAAATATAACTTCTTCGAAAGTCTACCTGTAATGGAAACTGGGAATCCGCGTCTTGATTGCCAGGGAAGGCAGTGGGTCACGAGGAGACTAGTTAGCCAATAGGGTGGATATATTCACAATTTAGCCACATGCTGTCGAACTTCTCAGTCCCAGAGGTCCTTTATTCCTCGCGCCGTTGGACTGGAGAACATCCTTCCGACAAAGGATGTCGTGCTATTGGAACTTCAGAAGTTCAAGCGAAGGTGCAATGCATTACTGCCCTAATACTATTCTCTTTGCATTTTAATTCAGTTTTATCTATTTTTTTTTTTTTTTAATAAGTGGGATTTCTTCGTCTTTCTGTATTTCTCTTTTATCTCCTCTTATTTCTTCCTAATGAACACCTTAATATTCTTTGGAAGTTTGAATTTCAAGTCAGTGGCCCCTTTGGTGGGCTTGTTCCATATGAATATGTTTCATCTTATGAATAATAATAATAATAATAATAATAATAATAATAATAATAATAATAATAATAATAATAATAATAACATGCCTCTTCTAACCTTCCACGACTTAAGAGGCGGGACCTACTGTTTCATTTTTTTATTCGGGACTGGAATTTATAAGCACACTGGTTAGCAGGACTATCGGCCTTTGTTTTGAACTAACGGAAAGACTAGGAACAGACGGAAATAATGTGCCACTCTAATTAGAACTGATGACGATGGCTAATTAACCTGATGAATGACAAAGGCTTCAAAAAATGAACTGCACGAAATCATAATCTTCGTAACGAATTCTTTTGATGGGACATTTTTCGTCCGTTCAAAAATGTTTGAGTAAAGTTCGAACATCAGAAGCTTCAATTGCTTCTTCATAATACCATGATTACGCTTTGCGTTTGTTGTTATAGCCATAAGCATGTAACCAAATATTTAAAAGATAACTGATTATTATGTCAGTTTTTTTCTATTTTATTTATTATCCATTGTAGTTGGCATTGCACGTTTCTCCTATTATGTTTCACACTTTCCTCATTGAGTCATTTTATTTAGTATTTTATTTCTGCTGTGAAGATTCTCTTTTTGCTTTTTCCTCAGCTTGAACTTGTCAAGATCTTTCGTAACAGATTTGGCGAAATTTATCAGCGGAAAATTCAGTATTCCCACTACATCAGTTGACCACTCATCAGGTACGCAGTTCACAGCTCAGATCAAAATGGCACAACGGATGAGATGCTTGCTTGTAATTCTAATTTCCTTCCGAATGACTCAATCAATTTACAACAAACACGATGAAACTTATCCAATAACTCTCTCTACATAATTCATTCCAAGGTCATTAACCTTTAAAGGTGAGCGCTTGTCCCTGACTTCATTACAGTACTTTACAGGAAGACGGCCGGAATCTTGCTTCGAATTATTCACGCAGATAGATTTCAAACCTCTTGTAGATGTCAAGTACATTCATTCTGGAATATTAATATGGTGTACGGCTTGTCGTTTCTCCTGCACTATATGTGGGCTTGAAAAATATTCAGTTCCCTTTCTTAGAAGTTAATAATTAATACGCCTTCGTTTTAATATAATCCTGAAATACCGTGTTCAAAAATCCACTCGAATGATTCGATTTAATGATGAAGAGAGCTATATGGATATAAGATGCAGAGTATTAATGGGAAAGGTAAAAATGATATATTAAGAGGTAAGGAAAAAACTAATAATTGAAAGAATGTTCCTGAAGCTGGAGTGAGAATTATAGTATGTGATTATAAAGGGGAAATATTCCGCAACAGATCAAGGTCAATATGCTTCGTTTGTTCTGACAAGAAAAGTAAACTGACGCATGTTAAACCTACGGATCAAGCAGCCTTTGTCTTGGTCGACTAGTAACTGATTTATTATCTTTTTTTTTTTTGAGTTGGCTTTATGCCAGCACGGGCTCTTGCTCATAGAGCAGCCCGTAAGGATTTATTATCACAGAATTCTGACAAGACACTCTTCGTGAGCGGAAAAGTAATATAGGACATTAGGACAAGAAGGTCATAATTTTATGATTAGATGTGTTTTCTCACACCTGAAAAATACCCAATAATTCTTTGTCCAACATGAGAGGCGTTTTCTAATACACATGACTCGAAAGCTTGACATGTTTTGCATTCGCGTTTGATTTTTGTTCTACGAATAAAATACTGTAGTCCCTGAAAATACATAAATATCGCTGATTCAGCCGTCAGTCGTCGATTTGTGTTTTCTGGGGAAACCCGACGTTCTAGGGGCGGGTCGTGTTATGTTGTTTTGGATGGTGAGCCCCCGGAGAACCTGCCAGAGGGCATTGCACTCTCACCATTAAAGGCGGCGTTATTTGAGCGCAATTCCTGACTACCACAATGCCCTCAACCCCAAACCTACCGTTTAGCGGCTTGAGAGATAGAAGTCGACACCTTATGCCAACTGGAGATGCTTTTGGTCACCGTGACCTTCAACCTAATTAATAAAGACTTCACAATGCAAAGAGCGTCTAAAAGACTAGAATGAGGATGTGTACGAAAGGCTGGATAGGTCATGGAATTGTTGCATGGTACTAGTAAGCTAACAACTTGAATTTTTTTTTTTTTCGCCGTGCATAGTAACAGACATCACGCATAACGCCAAGAGAATCTGTGAGGTCATTTATACTGCCTCCCTTTATGATATGAGATATGTTTTCTGCACCATTAAAGACGCACAAGATAGGAAATACACTTCCTCCATTATTACCAACATGTATGTTTTGGCAAAGATGTTGAATCACCTACCCCATGTGCTCCTGTGATCGCTTCTTGATAAGTAGAGTCTGTTTACCAGTGCAATAGAAGACGAGATAATCAGTCTCATTCTGGACAGTCTACTGCCGTCACTGTCCCTGAATTGGATATATTGGACCATGCCAGTTAATCTTCACAGGATGCTGGTATTAGTAAGGCTCCCTTCGCCAACCACAGTGGGTGCATTTATGCTCAGACTGATGGAGTAGTTATGGTGTTTCCGCTCGAGACTGTTGCCTAATCCACCTTTCTGTGTCTTACTATAGCAAGTTTCACTGTTTTTGAACTAAATGTCAATGTCACGTTTTTACTTGCACCACGATTGTTAAATGAAGTGACTGTAACCTAAACTAAAATAGAACTCTTCCATCTCATTGCTAGCCTTTATCCTGAAGCGGAGGGGGGATTATTAGGAAAATGGAAAAAGTTCACTATGATTTGGCACCGCTGAAGTAGTGCTTATTTTTCATTAATATTTGGTCTTCTCGCTATATTATTATCATTATTTTTCCATACAAAATATAAAGGCCAATTGTAATGACAGTGCTTGCATAATCTACTGTACAATTATAAACATGTCGAACATCACTGGCATACTTCCTTCTAAACAACTGGAGCACTCCTGATTTCATATTTTATTGACAAATTATTTTATATTTCAAAAATATTTATTTTTTATTCATTGCTTTCATCCTGATATCATCCTCTCATATTAGAGTAAAATATGATGTACACATTTTATCTCAAAAGTAACATTCATT
>NC_089784.1:0-82500 GCF_040412425.1 Macrobrachium rosenbergii | reverse complement strand
GCTATAATTACACTCAATGATTTACTTATCTGAGCTATTATAATCATTGATAAATACCTGTCTCAACTGTGACAACTGTCATTGAGTTCAATGTTCACCCCTTAGTGCTGTTTACCTAGTTTAATCATAATAATTGAGCCATCATAAGCACTGAGAAGTCTCTACTTGAACCAATTACCCCTATTAAGGATTTCCTTATTTCTAACCTAATTACCAGGTTCAACCACAGGAAGCGATCTTGCTCACCAATTCACCCATCACAATTAAAACTGGAAGTATGAGCTACCGCTTAAACGGAGAGAATTGTGTCTGTCATTCTAGTTTTCTGTAAAAGAAAACTATTGAGATGGCTATTTATCTGTCCGTCCGCGCTTTTTCTGTCCGCCCTCAGATCTTAAAAACTACTGAAGCTAGAGGTCTGCAATTTGGTATGTTGATCATCCTCCCTCCAATCATCAACCATACCAAATTGCAGCCCTCTAGCCACGGTAGTTTTTATTTTATTTAAGGTTAAAGTTAGCCATGATCTTGCGTCTGGCACCGCTATAGGTGCCAATAACACATGCCACCACTGGTCCGTGGCTGAGAGTTTCATGAGCCGCGGCTGAGGGTTTCATGGGTCGTGGCTGAGATTTTCATACAGAATTATACTCTGTACAGAAAACTCGATTGCGCCGAAGAAACTTCGGAGCATTTTTAACCTGTTTCTTCTGGTTCGGGATTTGTGTTCAGGCTCCCTTCTCTATCTCTATCGTGCGCTGCCTCCCTTCTCGGGCCTTTTCCTCTTCCCATTCGGTGGAGACTTCCTCACCATGTTAACGGCTAATTGGTATATTCCATATGAACGTCCATACAATAATAATAATAATAATAATAAAGTAGACCCTCTCTGAAATATGTCCTACCAAATAGGATGGCTATATCATTCGATGCAATTTTAAGTTGATTCTTCTCCATTTTCCGTGTAATTCTTTTTTCTTCTCCTTTAATAATGGACGATAACTGACCAACATGATATCTGCTTAGTTATTACACGTTAAGAGGCTCAATGAAGCCGTGGCCAGAAATTCGTATGGACTGGCGATCTTTCGCATGCACGACGGGCAAGCAGGAGCCAAAAAGTGTGCTCCCGCGAGCGTCTTTGCTTTAAGAAGGCCTCTAGTTGGCTTCGGTCCAGACACCACTTGGCCGCATATACCAGCCCACTGCTTCACACTTGTGTAATGTGACGTCATATTTGCTCTACATTCCTCGTTCCTGTGAAGCTTACGTCAGTGTGAAGTGAAAACATTTGTGTATTAACCAGTGACAGTTATATGAAGTAAATTAATGCGTACTTGGTTATGTCACTGGTCTGTAGAACAGTATAAAAATAATCATAAAGTCTACGAATACTGTTCACCATAGTTCAGTATCTTTCGGCACATGTGATAATCGAAATCTAATTATTTACGCGAAGGTAACTATCAATAGTTACCTTAGACACATAATCTTTTATCAAGAAAGTCATTGTTTCAGGTAATTTTGTACCAATGTTTTTCTTGATTATGTCGTGAATACTTGTACCAGTTTCCTTAGTTACACGATGTTGATTTAACCATCACTACTTTCCTTCTGCGATAGTTATGAAACCTGTTATGTTTCTCCCATTGAAAAGTACTGATTGAGTTCACTGTTTGTCTAATATGGGGTGCTTATGTCATTATAAGCAATAGAATTTACCAAGGGATAAGATTCTAGAAAATTACACCAAGATAATTATCGAAAATTTCCTCTTTGTGAATCATTTCTAACGTCGCTGACACAGTTAAATCAATTTAGTAATTATGCGTACCATCTCTGTATATTTGAATTAATATAAAAACCAGAAAATAAAAAAGTTATATAATTTAAATATATTGAGTTTAAGCATCATAAGGGTGCTAATCAACCATCGTCTTGTTTTAGTATAGTCCCTATACTAAAACCAAATGAATTTAATGAATTGCGTGAACAGGCGTGAACATTTTATTTTTATTCCTTTTTCCATATCACTACTATGTTTTAATTCTCATTCTTTCTTCTATTTTTTTTGGCGGTATTTCGTACAGACGTATTCTACATTTCATCTCATTCTTCTACTTCTGATTCGATCTTTGATTCTTCACCGTCATTTCATTAAACGGAACAGCCGTCGAATCTTCATTCCCTTTTTGAATAAACGATTCCATTTCCTTTATTTCCCATCATTCATTTGCTGAGATGTGTCTCATAATTTCCACCATGTTCATTGGAGAATAAAAGGTGAGGAGAGGCAATTTCTTCAATTATCACTCCCACAACTCCATGGATAAATGATCTGAGGAGCTTTGCTCTGACTCAGATCTGAAAACATCTTCAGGGCAAAATGTCTGACTTACAACAGCCGTGCTGCGGATCGCTGGTAGATACTTCTGATTGCTCAAGTCTTGTGCAAGCAAGGCCTCTTACCCAAAGGTGGCCTGTAAGTGCAGTGAGGTGTCCAAGGGAATAACAGTCCTGCTGTAACGCTCTCTGCGCTCGTCTAACTAACCACATTTCTGTGCAATAAGGCTTTTATGTATCTCTCATCGATTTTTGTATTGTGACCCTCTTGTGTTTCTACCAAAACTAACATTATTGCATATTATAGAAATAAAAAGACAAATGACCCAAAAAGGGTATTTATTCTCACCCAAAACAGAAAAATTCGAGTGACAAATTTTTATGTCCATGCAAAGACTATGTCCTTCAGTCTTACATAGGTCTTACTTCTCTTTTGTTTGCATATATATTTGCCCGTTCCTTGCCAAGAATGAGACACTTACTAGCATTTAGTGAAAGACCATAACGTACCTAACAGGCAAACCTAAACAAAAGATAAATAAATAACAGGTAGATGTGATACGTTTCTGAGCTAAAACATTTTAAAGGTGGTTTTTTATAAAATCTAAAAAAATACTCTAAATTAAATAATGGGTAATTTTCCTTTCTAAGTAGTATTGTAATTCCGTCCAGTAGGATTACAGATTTACACTTTCTGTTCCATTTAGGTGACAACAACGTTGCTTCAAAGCCATTTTGGATTTCTCTAAATTTCACCTTTTCCTTTCTTTTCGGGTCTTTGGAGCAACGATCTGTCGGACATTTTCCATAGAATTTCTCATTTAATCCTATGCTATTTTTTTTCTGGCTTTCTTAACCTACACTTGCACTCACTTTTAAAAATATTCTTGCACCTTCTGGTGAATATCTAATGGTTTCAAGCGGTCTCAGTCTCGCCATCTGAATACTTACTTTCACTAACCACATCCATTATTTCTTTCGTACAATAACCCAGCAACAACATTCGTCGTTATTCACCTCACACCGAGGATGCCTTGGCGTCCATACCACGGCGGAACTCATCAGATCCATTGTAAAAGTTTGTTATAACAGTATCAATTAAACGTATTGTCTGCAGGGCGATTTTTCTTCTGCTGTGAACGTAGGAAAAAAAAACGAGAGAGAGAGAGAGAGAGAGAGAGAGAGAGAGAGAGAGAGAGAACGTTGAATAAATTGGACTCCTCTGATTATACTTATTAGAAATAAATACTTCTTAATTATTATTATTATTATTATTATTATTATTATTATTATTATTATTATTACCTAACTGATTCACTTTCTGCTTTCTTTTTTTATTTCCCTCTTATTCCAACATTTTAGGTTTTCTGGATTCGTGTCATTACTTTTTTTCGCATTAATGTCGCTTTTTCTTCTTCCTTACTCTCTTATCATCTCTACTGTTCGTAGTCAGTTCAGTTTTTCTTTCAATTTTTTTCATCTTCCTAACCCTTCCTTGTTATGCCTATTTAGGTTCAATGTTATTCTTCTTCGTTTTCTCTTCATCTGTTTACTGTCACATTCGCACATCATTTCTTTCTTATTTTTCGTATCTTTTAAAAAAATGGCAATATCACGTCCTTTTTCTATTGTTTCTTTCTATTGCTAATTCCGTTCTTTATTCTTTCAGATCTTCGTTGTTTTTGTAATACGCCTCCTCGCTTATTCATCGTTCTTTTCCATTTCCTTTTTTTCTTTTTACATCACTTTTTTCTTCTTTCTTTTCCTCTGATTACGTTTTTTTTTTTTTCATTTACTCTTCTGTCACCAAATACTAGGTTTGCTTTTTTCCTTTTTACTAAGTCCCATACTTCGAATATATACTGTTTCCTCCCTCGCCAATGAATGTTCCCCGTGGCTGAGAGGCAATGGGTCATAGTGAGGCAGGAGAGCGAGAAGAGTAAGCGTGTTAGCGCGTACTCCTAAACAGCACATAACTTATTTGCTTCTCCTTATTTTTACCTCATTTTCCTTTATCCTCTTCTCGCTGCTCCGCAATTGTAAAAAATGCAACGTACGTTCGTAATCTTTTCGAATCTCTCCCTTAATCTGCTAAGCCTCCCAGACAACAGTTTCCTCTGGGCAAACAAAGCAATTATTGTTAAGGGATCACTCTATGTGTAATGGGCAACGGATTATGTAAGAATTCAGGTAATAATGGCTCTTTCGCACTAAGTTAATGGGAGTTTTCTATGTTTCTTCGGCTCTTAGTACTTGTAGATTTCGACTCGTGTTTAAACGTGAGCGTGTGAGATCACTGAAATAGTTGGCAAGGCACAAACCATACAGACATATATATAGATATATATATAAATATATATATATATATATATATATATATATATATATATATATATTGATATATATTCATATAAATATATATAGGCATATATTTATAAAAATATATATAGATATATACCTACATATATATATATATATATATATATATATATATATATATATATATATATATATATATATATATATATATATATATATATATATATATATACATATATATATATATATATATATATTTACGTATAGGTATACATTATAAACATTGTTCGTTGATAGGAATAACAAATATGGGTGCTTGCAAACTTAATTCCATTTTACCACGTGTATGTAGGTATGTCTGCATTTATGATTTCTGTCTGTTCAAATGAATGTACTGCATATGCATTCATAAATAACCCTTCTTCGTTGACATAAACATAAATATGCATGCTGAGAAACTAAACTCGATTTTCTAGTAAGTATGTGCGGATGTGCGTATACAAACCTTTCAGAACATCAAACAATATAAATACGCACTGAAGGTTCATGTGGGACATATTAAAGGTTATTACTTACACTGCAGTACTCTTGCGTCTATATATATATATATATTATATATATATATATATATATATATATATATATATATATATATATATATTTATATATATATATATATATATATTATGATGTTTTACTGATATATATATACATATAGTTAATGTTGTTTTACTGAAGAGTTGCTTCAGGAAATATATTTAAAACGAAGTACAATAAGAAATTGTGATATCTTCTTTCAAAGGTAAACGATGTTTCAAGCTTACTTTTTGAATTATATGTAGGCAAAGCTTATGTTTATAGATTGAACACACACACATACACACACACACACACACACACACACAAATATATATATATATATATATATATATATATATATATATATATATATATATATATATATATATATATATATATATATATATATATATATATATATATATACTGTATATATATATATATATATTTGTGTGTGTTTGCATGTGCATGTGTGTTCAATCATGAACATACGCTTTGCCTATATATAATTCAAAACAACATTCAAGCATCGTTTGTCTTTGAAAGAAAACGTCACAAGTTCAAATATTTTTATTAGAATTCGTTTTCAACATCTTTCGTTAACTATTCTGTAAAACTACATTGAATACCCGGAAATTATATCCTATTCTAATTTATCAAAACTGGCAAACCTAAATATAAGATGTATATTCCTGCATTCTTCCAAAGGTATCTTTCAAAACCCGCGCTAGTGTCACTGAGTTCGCTTACATTTGAGCAGCACTGGCTTAGGTTTCGAGATTTGCTGTAGTACCACAACATACAAATAGGATACATTCAACGTTATTGCTGACTGTCACTTGAGATCGTGCTGATTATCCATTACAGGGATTTATTAACGACCTAAGGACGCAGTCACATATCCAATGGAATAACTATCATCCCACGGCTCGTTACCACGTACGATGAAACCGCTTTATTCATCTAAGAACCACAGCTGAGTGTGCAGCGCTCGTAACATCGGAGCCGCTGCTGAAAGGACAGCACTCAATCGAACATCAACATGCGTCGCGCTCGTTTCCGCCTGACGTGGAAAAATGAAGAGCCACGCCCGCGAATGTCCACGAGAAGAGATCACTCGGGTCCATTCCGGTTCGAGGAGAGAGTAACAGAAGCTTCGACACCCACCTGAGAAGCTCGAACTTGGCGAGTCTCGAAGCGTATTTTGAAGCGGCGTCAAGCGACTCCTGAGACACAACCATGATCAGCTGGGGACTGGCGTCCGATCTCAGCCGACTGGCTGGATTCGCGAGACTGCGCCGAACACGCCTGTCCCCCTCCCCAAAACCCCTCCCATCAACCCCAGCCATTCTCCGTCATCCCCTAGTCCCTTTACCACACGGCTGCCTCTACCCCGATTATGAACCCATTTTTCCTCTTTGTTTAGCCCCCCTTTTTTTTTCCCTTATATTTTCCTCGCATCTGTATACTTCGTCTGAATCTTTACCCCTCTTCTTCCTTCTCTCTCGCATCTTCCGCCCTGGTCATGAATCTTATCGTCTTGCAATCTGTCTTCAGCTAATCAGTCTCTAACATCAGCTGAAGGTGTACGGGAAAAAGGCTTGTCGGTACAAATACGATTACGATAAAGGTTATTGCTGTGATTCGCATTTTTCATTGCAAGCCTCAGATAAAATTAGTAATGTGAATAGCGAGCTTTGTGAAGACCCCAACTAAAGATAGTTCCTAGATTTCAGTCTTATCTTTGAGGAGTATCCTTTTTTTAGTTTTCTGTAAAAGAAAACTGTTGAGATGGCTTTGTCCGTCCGTACTTTTTCTGTCCGCCCTCAGATCTTAAAAACCACTGGGGCTAGAGGGCTGCAAATTGGTATGTCGATCATCCACTCTCCAATCATCAAGCATACCAAATTGCAGCCCTCGAGCCTCAGTAGTTCTTATTTTATTTAAGGTTAAAGTTGGCCATGATCATACGTCTGGAAGCGCTATAGGTACCAACAACACATGCCACCACTGGGCCGTGGCTGAAAGTTTCATGGGCCGCCGCTAAAAGTTTCATGGCCCATGGCTGAAAGTTTGATACAGCATAGTACGCTGTACAGAAAACATGATTGCACCAAAGAAACTTTAGTGCATTTTTTACTTATTTTAACTGCCTTGTTTATTGTTATTACGAGCTTGATGGTGCGCGCTATGCTGCGCTGGAACCTGGCGTTTCCCGTCATGTCTCCCCTACCCTCTCGATCCCCTACCTGCCCCGCCCCCACCTGGGGCGGACAAACAGGTTTGCAGGAGGCGGGTGGATGCGTCATATCTCCCCTGCCCTCCCGATCCCATAGCTACCCCGTCCAAACCTGGGGCAGACAAGCAAAACAACTCTGATTTTATTATTATAGATTGTTATTATTGAACAAGCAAGCTTTTCTATTCCTATGAATAAGTGACTGTAACAAAGAATTACGATAATAATTCATTAAATGGAGATTTCCCACCAATTTTTCCAAATGTTGTAATGGAGGTCACAAGTTTTTCATTGGGTTATTTATCGTAATAACAACAGAGGTATATTCATTACCTGGTCTATGCAATGAAAGTCATTTTTTTTTGTTACACCATTATAAGGAATCAAAATCTATATTTTTTTCGATATAAAAAAAATCAAGTTCATAATTTTCCAGTGGCCAAATAATCACGTAAAGTAAATAAGCCAGGCTATATAAGCAAATCATAAAACCGTTCCTTACCTCCTCCTTTCAGTTAGTAAAAAAATTTGTCAAGTTCACAATGTAGGATCTAAGAAAAATCTAGAAAAGAGAAAAGGCCTTTTGTGTTATATGTTATATGATTTGTTTGCCTGGATGAAAATTTATTGATCACATATCCTTGACGTGCTACGGGACTCATTTTATGGGACAATAAATTTCTTGAGGATTGAATGTAAGAAGGTAATGAAAGTAATGCCCACTTAATATGTGAATAAGATTCAAATGAAAGTACCTAACGGCTTGCGGAAGATGGCGTCACACTGTAAAGTGGTTTTTGAACAAACGTTCTTTCAATAAAAGAAAAAATTAGAATTGACCGCAATTCTTTATCCTTCAGGAGGAAATGAAACCTGGAGTACAGTGTTATGTACAGCTTTAAAAACCACTAAACCACTGTATAAAACGAGAAAGAATTTGGACCGAAGTTTGAACTTCCGAAATAAACAAACCTGATACTTACATTTCGAAAATAAGATGGCGGGAAAATTAGGAAAATTCAGGAAGCAATAATCCACAAAAACGAAACGGAAAATTACGAGAGAACTGCTGACGTCCAATACTCCACTTCATGGAAAAGCACCAGCTGTGAGAATATAGTTCAGGAACAAACAACTTGTCCTCATTCCTCATCTCTTGTGCTGTATATCAGCTAAAGGACCGCCGGGGAGACCGGCGTGCGAAGACAGGTCCGGTAAACAGAGTCCATCCGCTGAACGCACTCGCACTGGAGCCTGTCCTCCATTCTCGAAAGAAGGACGAGAACAAGAAAATAGTGGGATCTTTTGTCCTCATGCTTTCCTCACTCCTCTCTCTCTCTCTCTCTCTCTCTCTCTCTCTCTCTCTCTCTCTCGTATTTCTTGTTTTTCGTGGCCGCTGTCTACTACTGTTCGCAAACTTTGCTTGTTATCATAAACACGACTCTCTCTCTCTCTCTCTCTCTCTCTCTCTCTCTCTCTCTCCTATTATTATTTTGCAAAAAATCTATTTATCAACAACTGCTTTCGTATGGCCAACTCTCTCTCTCTCTCTCTCTCTCTCTCTCTCTCTTTCTCTCTCTCTCTCTCTCTCTCTCTCTCATCAATCGTCTTTACCCGTGGATATTTTTCTGTGACACGTTTACTTCTCTACCTTTATGTTGTCAGTTACCGCACACATGATTCTCTCTCTCTCTCTCTCTCTCTCTCTCTCTCTCTCTCTCTCTCTCTCTCTCTCTCTCTCTCTCTCTCTGATTTATACTACTTTAAGCAATAAACAAAATTAAAGCCAAAAACATGTATCCATTCAAAACAAATAACCCCAATATCGCATCAAAGATTCGCTCTCCAGTCCAAAGGAAGAGAAAAAAAATACCTCACCAGAAAGATACAGGACTTCTGATACAACTTCCTAACAAAAGAAAAACAAGATATCGATAAAAGATTATCTGTTTAGAGTGGCTGACAATAGTCTTATTACGTGCTCAGTTTACGTAAAGGATTCGTCCATTTCATACAATCCGTACCGAAGTACGTAGGAATTGTTTGGAAGTCCATAGATTTATTACAATGTGAATGCAGGTAAGAAGCTTGTACGAGTTCATTCATTCGTTACAACACTACAGTATTCGGGATACTCTTCCCAGTGAGATGAATCCTAAGAGAACGACATGACGAAGTTAAACGCCTCACCTCATAGTTCTCATCTAAGATGGTCCCGGTCTCCTGACTCTTCTTATACCCAGAGAGGCCCAGTTGACGTTCCGTTCTTCCTAAGCATCTACGAAGGGCAAATCTAAGCCACCTCCATCTCTCCTTTATTATCATCTCATCTGTCGTGCCCTGTATGGGATTCCTTTGTTCTGCTTAATGTTTTATTATTGAATCGAGAAAATCTTTTAGACATACAATAATTAGCTGCACTGTAATACCATGATTCACGTCCGCAAAGCAATGAAAAATGTACACGGCTAACACACAATCCTACTTTCGTATGCAATTTCAATCTGTTTGGTTTCCAAATCTCATTCAGCTTGCCCACTGTTAGACGTGGTATCATTATTCACAAAGGTATTTATTGCTAGTGCATTCGTAGGTTGCTTTCACATGGCGAAAGCCGACAAATCTAGCGCACTAGTAATTTTAAATAAGGCTGACTTTGTAGGAAACCTAATCTTTTGAGAGAAGAAATTACATACAGTAATTTCAGTGAAATGGTAAAGAATTACTACAGGGAAGTGAAAACTACCGTGTTTGTAAGGAGTAATAAAAAACAAAAAAGCAAAAATTTCTCGGTAGGCCAATTAGCAGTTATGTCTGTTCTCTTTCATAGTACTAAGCAAAATACCTAACCGATATTCTAAAACCATGGGTTTTGATGAATAAATTAAACACAGTACATACTAATAGTGATTTTAGGCGTGCCAGTTTTAATGCATTATCATGTACAAAAGTACATACTGATGAACTTTCATCTTATACCTTAGAAAGCAGATATGAAATGATACTAGCAATTCTGTTCGCTATTGTATATACATGTATGCATATATATGTATATACAGTATATATATATATATATATATATATATATATATATAGATAGATAGATAGATAGATAGATAGATAGAAACAGCGCAGCAACGAAGACAGACAAAGTGAAAAGGAACAAAAATGGGTAAAAGGCAATAAGCAAACTGGCAGCCCGATAGTCTTCTCCAAAAGCTTTCGTACAAGAGAGAGAGAGAGAGAGAGAGAGAGAGAGAGAGAGAGAGAGAGAGAGAGAGAGAGAGAGCTTTGTTATTTTCGAAAACCGACAGCAGGCAGGAAGATAGCTAGGCGTTGACGGAGGCGGCGACAGAAAAAAGGGAGAGAGAGAGAGAGAGAGAGAGAGAGAGAGAGAGAGAGAGAGAGAGAGAGAGAGAGAGAGAGAGAGAGAAGGATCAAGGCAGCTCTCGTTCAAGCACTGTAGAAAAATAAAACCAGGTTAGGTGCTCCCCCGAAAGCAAATGCAAGCGAAATTGTTAGCTCAAAAACAAAGGAAAAATCGCACATAAATCCCTTCAGAATCTAAATGAAGAGAAACCATTTCTCCACAAAAACAATAGGTAATTACACCTTCAAAATCAACATAAATCAAATCCTTAGTAAGAAAATTCAAATGGATAAAAATAACTGAAAACATTTAAAATGAAAAATTTGTCATTCAAAAAAGGCAAGAGGAATCGTTTTATCCACTTTAAGCAAGACAAAGGAGATGACTACCATTCTTTTTATTTCCGGATTGTTCACAAATCTCTTGCGATTCTTAATGAATGAAAGAAACGATCTCAACGATCCGGGAAAAATAAAATAGATCCGAATTTTACTCCACCCCAAAAGGACAATTTTTGCGGCTTCCGTCATCCCCTTTCAACTCGGTATTAATGCCAAGGAAAAGTACCATATCGATTAAAAATAATAGTAATAAATATCAATGATTTCATTTTTTGGACGCAATTCTATTGGTTGAGTTTGCTAGAAGGTGAAGTATTTTTCACTTCCATTTCTCCTACTTCTCTAAATCAAAAGTTGCGCAAATACCACATGCCTTCAGACAAGCATTTTACTAATTACGAAATTCCCGCTGATGGGAAATTATTATTATTATTATTATTATTATTATTATTATTATTATTATTATTATTATTATTATTATTACTATTAACCTTGACAATGAAATGTAAGTAGCCCATCATAACTACCAATTTTTTTTTTATAATCAGTAACAACAGGAACCCTTAGCAGTAACCCTTCTGATAAGCTTCAGCCGTTTCCTTTGTTCATCTGTAAAAAAAGAAAATTAATATCTCAGAACAAAGACAGAGAGCGTCCACTCCTTAGGCCTACCGGTTCGGCATGTAGTCCATTGAACAAATAGCCTCATCAGTAGGTTTCCAAGGCAACCAGTAATGGCAATACCACAGGCTGTCTGAGGTTAAGCCAAGAAATCGTTCCTGTCTTTTCTTTGATCGCTTTGTTCAGTCATTACAATCCTGTCTACGAGGTAACTATCTGGCACAAACGTCAATATACAATTGCGAAAGCCACGTCCTTCAATATTCTGTATCAGTATTCACTGTCACTGACACAACTTTGTGCCCGTGGATGAATTTTAAAGATTAAAGTGTAGCGACGGGCGTATGATGCCGAAGTATCCATACACCGTTGATATCAGGGATGGGAGAGAATTTCTAAATTTACTCTTTACTTAAATATTGCGAGAACCGGTTGATCACACGCCTCAGTAGTGTAGAATAAAATAGTTTTTGGAACTCTGATTCTATGCAAATATACGTAAATTTTATATCAGCCATATTTCAGTAGCTCTGATATAAAATTTACGTGTATTTGCATAGAATCAGAGTTCCAAAAACTATTTTATTCAAGACCAACAACTGACGCTGCTAACAGAGCAGTTTTGCGTTGTTCCATTGCATATAGTCAAAAATATTTTTTCTTCATATGAATATAAGTAATTTTCAGTAAAAAAAAAATCAACATTATATAAATTGTTCTGTCACGAGATTGTGATACCATCTTAGCTAAACTCATCTATCGTGTACGAGTACAAAGCGTTAACAGAACCAATAATAATTATAGTAGTAGAATTTATTGTATATAAAAATGAATCAGCAGCAACGCATACTAACAGGGCTACCTGCTCTAACATCTCTGCCCTTATAAACCAGAAATTCGTCTTCCACTCCTGCAAATCAAATGTCAGTAAATCCGGCCTCTTGCCTCGTCAACGGCACAAAAGATCTTGTTAAAATTTGCCCTACAGCGAGATGCGAAATATAATACCAGAAACGGCCCAGAGAGGACGTGCTTTTTCCAAAGACAAAGCTATTCATATTCACACGGATCTCTTTACTTGCCTGGAGTAGTACCAGATCTTATGCGCTGAAAGATTTTCTCATCACAATTTTCAGTTGAATTTTACCAGCATGATGGTGACTTTGTTACGTTACAAATTAGGCCATTTTTGGCGAAAATTGGATATCGATGACGAAGAATAAAGACCGTATATGTACGCACAAACAAACAAACGGGAAATCGCGGGTCAATACAAACTCCCCGATCAACCTTGTTGGCAGAGTTGATAAAATAGGCGGAGCCGATGCGTTTTAAACACTCTGGTCCCAACCCCATTTCCTTCCATCTATTACCTGCAGATGGAGTAAATCATGAGTACTGGTCTGTTTCTTTTTGTTGTTTTGGCAGAACGAAAACGCCCAGGCTTTATAGTGCTGCAAGTGGAAAGAATTACATTTTCGATCTGTTTATCTATACCCGTTCTAACACCAGAAAGGAGTCAGTGCGTTCTCTCCGTCTCTTGTCCATTATCAAAAAGGGGACTTCTCTCTCTCTCTCTCTCTCTCTCTCTCTCTCTCTCTCTCTCTCTCTCTCTCCCTCCCTGTCTATCTGACTCTTCTCTAACGTAAGAAAATACTATCTCTATCTATATATATATATATATATATATATATATATATATATATATATATATATATATATATATATATATATATATTTATATATATATACATAATGAATTAAGAATGTTTTCTTGTCTCATATCTAATATTAAAATGCCTCTCTCTCTCTCTCTCTCTCTCTCTCTCTCCCCAGCACAAAAATAAAACACTTTTACCGTTGAGCTGATACACAGACCCGTAAAGAAATCATGTTCTTTCGACGCATTTGATCTCAAGCAAAAAAATAAATCAATCCACCAATTTATTAAAATATAATGAAACATTAAACAATTCTCTTTTGACCACAAAGTCCCACCACATCTTCCCTTCCCCCACAAAAAACGTCAGTCACTAGAGCATTGTCGTTAGTTGGCTTCGAAAGTCAGAAGGAACAGTCAGCTGACGAAAAAGCTCCTGGTGGCGTTCATTATACTCAGGTAAAGGAGTGTTATTGTAAACGGATGAGGGGTATACATCTGGGTTCTGGCGTTTCCATGGAAACCTCTCACTTCGAATGCCTGCTCCCCTGCTCTCTCTCTCTCTCTCTCTCTCTCTCTCTCTCTCTCTCTCTCAACTGCCCAGTGTCAAGAGAGGGTCTCCCTATGTAATGATATGCCTAAACGAAGGCGAGATAAGATATAACGAAGCCACTGAATAGGCATCATATCACATTGCGGAGATAAACATTTAATTATTTGCTTCCTTAACGGGTTAGAATTTTTTTGGTGGATTTAACGTAGGATTACCCGGTCCAGTGTATATATTTTTCCCGCTGCTGCCATGCCGTGGAATTCTCTCTTTTATTCTGCTTTTCCTTACGTTTACAACTTTCCCTTGTTCAAGCGGCAAAGCTATGGCTTCCTTTGTGGTTATGCCAACCATTAATCCCTATCTTGGGCTTGGGATTGAAACGGACAATTGACCGTCCGTTTCATTAGTCTTCACATGTAAAAAAAAATGAATAAGTAAAAGTACTAACTCAAAGAGTTTATTGGATAACAAAATACTTCGCTTCATTCTCTTCACTCCGGCGGTCTCTTGAGGATTCCCTGTAGAAGAAGAAGAATGATGGATTTTCTAAAGCCTGACTGGTTTTCCTCCCCTTAGCTGACTGTGTCTCACTGCACTTGGTTATTCTTTTTCTCTTTGGCTGTGTAAGTTCCTCGTTGGACTGATCGGTGCCGTTCTCGGCTGGCACTCTGCAGGGCCCGAGTTCGAATCTCCAGCCGGCCAATGAAGAAATAGAGGAATTTATTTCTGGTGATAGAGATTCATTTCTCGCTATAATGTGGTTCGGATTCCACAATAAGCTGTAGGTCCCGTTGCTAGGTAACCAATTGGTTCTTAGCCCCGTAAAATAAGTCTAATCCTTCGGGCCAGCCCTAGGAGAGCTGTTAATCAGCTCAGTGGTCTGGTTAAACTGAGGTATACTTACTTGCTTATGGGCATTTTGTTCTGTGGAAGTTTGTTTAACAGGTCAATGGCCTCTCTAGCTTACTCTGTTAGGATGAGCGGGCATTAAGTATCATAATACAGGTAATGATATAAACAGAATGAAAACTTGTCTAAATATGTTTAGAAGTTAACAATGATGATAATAGCCTAAATCATCTTGTTTTGAAGAATGACCCATATCTACTACCCTCGGTTTTAACCTTTTTCCTCTTTCATTTTATTCTTTCGCTGTCACAGATAATCTGAAAGTGCATATTATTTTAATATTATCATTCTTGTCCTCCACAGCAGTCTCGATCCGGCTGTCATGCGCTGATATAACAAAAAGTGACATTTGGCTTATTTTTTTTTGTAAAAGGTGACGTTTGAGAATGACCTACTCAAACGAAAACTTGCTGTTAAACTGAATCGTTAAAACTATGGCCATCAATAACCTTTTAAACAAAGAGCAGTTAATATGTTTCATTTTCATCATTTAACGAAGCATCAAACGATTTCCTTAAATCATAGCCTGCAGCATAAACTCAGATAACGGCTGAAAGGTTCGACGTTTAACATCAGTGTTGATTCTCTTATCCAATTACTGTCGTCGTAAGCATAAGTATAATTGGCCAAGGTCGTGAAGAAAAGAATAAAAAGGGAAGAAATGTTTCATTTCTGAAATCTAAGAACCTTGAGAAGCAGAGTGTGTAGGTTATAGAGGGATAATGTAACCCAAGAAGAATATGCAACAAAAAACCAATAGAGGACTAAGAGAATAAATAAATAAATATAACGATAATGGTTTCATCACAACTGGGATTACATAAGCGGACGCAACTCTCTAAGATTATGAAAGAGGTAAGGAAATAAATACTCTATGATGGAATTATTTCAACTATGAATAAATTAGAGAAAATATTCATACAAAGACGCATGAGATAAAAAAAAAACTCGCACACTAAAGCAAAACACGAAAAGCAAAAAGATAAAAAAGAAGTTCTTATAAGAAGTTCCAAAGTGTATTTCACCCTGGAAACCAGGAAAGGACCCAAAATTCGATTTCTGGTCCTTTCGAAAATCTCATCATGCTTCCCAGACGTCTGGGGCGCGAGGACCAGTTAGTTTCTTTAGCTGTCGCCGAAATTTAAAATAAAAATGGAAATTGAAATAGCCATGAGAAATGCTACTTAACCATTCTTTTAGTTTGACAGGCTTTTCATTTAGTGACAGGTAGAATTGCTTATTATATATATATATATATATATATATATATATATATATATATATATATATATATATATATATATATATATATATTATATATATATATATGTGTATATATATATATATATATATATATATATATATATATATATATATATATATATATATATGCGTCTTGATTTTTTTAGGCATCTTTCCGAGTCAGGTCGCATTATGCGGCGTCATTTTCTTTCAATGAAATTTTCATTTTTCGAATCATAAATTTTCATTACTTTTCGCTGCTTAAATACTCTTATTAGTTTAATTATCATCATGCTGTAATAAGCGTGATAGAGTTTTATGTTTCTCTCTCTCTCTCTCTCTCTCTCTCTCTCTCTCTCTCTCTCTCTCTCTCTCTCTATCTCTAGTAAGCATTTTAGTAGTCAGTAACTTTGCTATGTTTAAGTAAGTTGATAGGAGCAATTATTCATGATATGAAATCTTTTGTTCATTCATTTTATACAGTTTTAAGATAGTAGAACAAATTAAAAATGAGATCAAATCTTTCTGCAATGAATAGTGTGAAAGTGTTTCATGATTTTGTAAAGTATGACAAAATGAACTACAAGATTTGCTATCTTTATCTTAAGGAGTATTTCTTTATTTTAGATAAAGCAAGTTATTTATCTTAGAAAATAACTTATAATGATTTCCGTATTTTGTGTTAATCACCAATAATCTCTTAATACTTCTTTTTACTAAAATTCAATTTTAACATTTCCAATCAAAGAACACTGATATCTTTACATATGTTTTAAAAAATTATTATGTTTATGAAATTCAAAATATATATAAATATTAGATATTAATATCGTAATCTATTCATTAATTATACGCCTTGAAAGCTTGATACTTCAAATTTAAAAAATATAGTACGCTCCACATACATAAGAAAGGTCAAAGTTTTAATAATACTCATATTTGCAAACGTAATTCTCACCAAAACTCTGAATTGTATTTAAAATGAAAATTCACTAGTAAACTAATATATAATTTTTGGAAGAATAAAGGGAGCAAGATAACTTTCTTAAAGGCAAACGCAGAGAGAGAGAGAGAGAGAGAGAGAGAGAGAGAGAGAGAGAGCAATGATTTTATTGTCTATTCATTTCTCACTTTTCTCCTTTATGATCTAAAATATTCATCCCTTGGTTCTTTCAAAATATCGCATCTATGTGCAATCCCTTGATCTCGAGAGATTTTGAGTTCGAAGGTTAGATTCTGTCTGTCGTGGACAAACATACTTATAAACTTTCAGGCTTTTCAGGCATTCTGGAGAACCGCTGTGATGATCGTAAAATTCGTACTAATAGGATTAATGCCAGTGATAATGTAGCATTAGATAGTAGTGGCATTAGCCAATTACTAATGAATTCAATTTTCATGACAAAAGACTACTAATAAGCGACTTTTAACGAGAGAAGACTCCTTATTACCCAATAAAAGACTAACAAGAAGATATTTATTATAAAAAAAATACATTTCCAATTGCCCAACGAAAGATTGCTAACAAAAGACTGGAGTCTTTTGTTAGCAAAACATTCTCCGTTTCACCTCACGAAAAACTAAATAGAGATTGTTATTCAGATAGAACTCCCCCATCCCACCTAACACACAAGCACACACATTCTTGCACAAGCACACACACACACACACACACTCTTACGAACCCACACAAAGTTGTAGGAGGCGAGAGCTGTGCTGCCCGGCTCCTTATGAGAATAAATGGAGCGAATCCTTCCCAAGTGTAAATTAATGAGACACAGAACCAAATACCCCTTGAAGCCATGATCAAGTTTCCCGGCTCCCGTTCCCCCACTTTCTTGATAATGAGACCAAATAAGAGGAGGAAAAAGAAGACGAAGAAGAAGAAGAAGAAGAGGACAAAGTAGAGGACAAAGGAGAGGTGCAGGAGGAAAGGGAGAGTTAAAGGAGAAAAGAATTACGTTTGATTGCCTTTCCTAAACTCGGCTGTGTTAGAAGTTTTGATGGAGCGTAATAAAGGAGTTACGTAGACTGGGATTAGGTCTGGATGTATGGATGCATGTAAATTGAACAACCAGTCACTTTATAAAACTAAGCTAAGTAAAATAACTAAATGTTACATGAGGAACGTTAATCATTTACGTGGTTTGGCCTAACTGTTCCTTTGGCCTTGGTGATATACCAGAGACGCACACAGATACAGACACACACACACATATATATATGTATAAATATATATATACATACATACATATATACACATATATACACACACATATATATATATAAATACATACAAATAAATATATATATATATATATATATATATATATATATATATATGCATACACACATACATGCACATATATATATATATATAAAGATAGATAGATAGATAAATAGACAGATAGATAGATAGATAGATAGATAGATAGATAGATAGATAGATAGATAGATAGATAGATAGATAGATAAGACGTTGAGAGCCTTCTCCCAGAAAACTATTTTCTCAAGCTGTTTACACTCGAATCCCATCACCTCTTTATGATGAGCTGACAAAATTGGGACCGCAGTATTTTCCAGACAACTCTGGTTCATCATTTTTCTAGAGTTAATTTAAATCGAGGGACAAAAGCAACGAAATTAAGTTTGCTACAGGAAGGATAAGAGTAAAATTATCAAGTGTATTTTTATTAGTAATAATAGTTAGGATAATGATAAGATCATGGAAAACTAAAAATATTACCTCTGAAAGAACTGATAGTAATAATATCCTTGGATCAGAAACTACCTTTTTTTTTATTTATTCATCTTCTGATGCTTCATGCATTACATGGTTTATTATATTCTATTTCTTTTCCACAAAAGATAAAAAAGCAGGACTGGGTCCTGTTCTCCATCCCACTTTAATAAGAGTACTTGGAGGAAATGAATCGAGTTATTATTATTATTATTACAGGTGATACTGAGATTGCAAAATCTATAAGTAATATTACTATAGCACTTGGTCAAGGCAGTTTCCTAGTGTCTTTAATTTTTTTATTTTATTTATTTATTTTTTTTTTACTTACTGGTGCTCAGAGCTTTCTCCTCTCATTCACCTTTTGCGTAATCTTATAATTGGTTAGCGTATCTTTATTGCTGGGGGGTTGGGGGGGGACTTGGATTAACTCATTTACCATGTTGGCTACCTTAGCCGAATGATAGTAATCTAACCCATATTCCCACACTACGGAATGCGTTAGAATGCTCGGTTTGCGATATCCTGGTCCTATGTATCTTCAAATTTCTTATGGGTTGCTTTGATTTTATCTACTCGTATTTATAGGCACTCGATAGAAATATACGAGGGGAAAACGAAATAAAACTGCTTAGAATGATGAAAACAATCTTGTTCCAGACATCGTCATCTTCATAAACAGTAGGAATTAATATTATGACAGTGACCATTGAACTTCACCATTTTTAACAGACGGACTGATGGAAGAACGACCGTTAAACAAACAGGTTAGACTGAATGACGTTCTCGAACATGACAGGCCAGCCGATAATCATTAACAGCTTGGAACAGTCTGTCCTTCTAAACATGTCAGACTGAGTGATCAAAATCAAGCATGCCGGAAGGTGCAAGACGTTAAAATAGTCGATAAACAGGCTTAAAAGTATTGCAACGACCAACAGACACAAACCTGAAGAACTACCAAAAATCATTCCAGACTGACAGGTGTAAACAACCAGGCTACAACTACAAATAAACCTGCCCGAATTAAAGACGAAAATGAACGTGCTCCAAAGGCCGATGAACGTGATCATGCAGGGTAGAATGAATGATACCTGAGGAATCATCAAAGGCCTCCTCCCCACAGACTTCAAAAGCCTTCGATTCAGATGACTGACATTTGTTTACACACCCGAAATATAGACCGGCTTTGTGTTCCTTGCACGAAATGCGCAACCTGGACATAAATACTTGATTTGGCCGTTTCTACAATCAAGGAAGATATGGTTAAGCAGTACGTTATGACGACGTTTGATTCACGTTTTTGCTAATATTTGTTGTCATTCGCAGCAGATGGTTGATTTTGTAATCTATTCTTTTTATTTTGGTTCATAGTTAGTTAGTTATAAATGATTTGTTTAACCAGACCTCTGAACTTTCAAAAGATTTTTTTTTCTCTTCTTTCAGCGCGCTCGAGTGTCAAAAATATCGTTGATAGCATTATAAATGACTCAAAATTAAGGCCGTTAATTTCCCTAAAACCCATCAATTTGTGTAATAGACAAATGAAAAACAGATCGGAAGACAAAACAAAGGGAACTGTACTCAGGGTAGAAAGAGTGGAATCTATATATCGAATAAGCATTAGTAAGTAGTACTCATAAGGAATTACAAATGGGCCCAGAGAGAGAGCAGTAAAGAAGAGCGATAAAATTTAATTACAACTGACTCTCGAAATAAATGGCTGCCTGAAGAAGTAAATAAAGAAGCAAACGAAATGAAAGAGTGATTCTGTGTGCTCCCAAGAAACTCAATTCGAACTAAACATGAGAAAGGCCATTCAAGAGGCTACGGCCAAACCAAAGTACTCTGAGCAATTGTCATGTGGTCACCCACCTCGCGGTACAGCTAAATGCTGCGCCTGATATGATACAGGCACTTTAAATAACCCAACAGATACTCCAGTCAACTCAATAACACAATTGTAAGGAGAGCATGCTGGAGTCCCCTAAATCGCTCCTAGAAAGGGGGAATTCAATTAGTTCTATGAATATTGTGCTTTGCCTGAGAGTATTATATTATGCATAAAGCGCTCAAATCTCTCTCTTTCCCAAACGTACACACGTGTATATATATACACATACATACATGTAGGTGTGGGTGTGTGCGTGTGTCTTTGTATTGCTCTCCATTTGGCTGAAATCTGGTTGAAATATGCATAAAAGGTTATAATAAAAGAAATATTGATATACAATAACCTTCAAGCGCTGAAGGCCTTGTGCCACAAAAGGAACAAGTTAACAGTGACATCTTTGCAATCCTTTGTGAGAGAGTAATTACTTCGGCACACTACCCCTGATTGCTCGTTCCTCTGGAACTGTCATGCACACTTACGTACGCTCTTTCTCTCATAATCGACACAAAGGCAAGAACGCTCGCTTGCGCACACACACACACACTGACAAAAAACTTCCAGAATTAACCTGGGTGCAAGCAATCTTGCATTTGCCTGATTCCGAGTCCCTTCCTTTCCGATGCCTGCCGAAACACTAGTCTTCCTCCCTGCCTCCCTCCCGATGCCTCCAAATTACACAGTCTTTTCACCAACCTATCGTCTTTCATTCTTAACACAGGTCCAAACCATCTCTTGGAATATTCATCCCGTCGATCCATGCCTCCATTCTCTTCGGAAATCGTTTATCTATTTGTATCTTATATTCTGAGATCCATGTGCTCATTAACCTTACTCCACAATGATTTCTTTGTAAAATTATCTAAGTTTCATTATACTTCCTTCTTACTGTATACAATATATATATATATATATATATATATATATATATATATATATATATATATATATATATATATATATATTATACCGGATATATATGTGGGTATATATATTCATACCTTTTCTCCATAAAGAAGCTGACTCCAGAAGTACCTTCGAAATTTTGGGTTGAAGCAAATTTTTTGAAAGAGGTGCCCGCTATCAGGTACAGCATATGATCGGGCTAAATAGTACAAAAAGTGGTTACATATAACATTCTGCCCATAGTGATCGTTCGCTAGAGTGAGTATATATTATATGTAAACCTTAAATTTGGTTAATACATACATTTTTTACCTTAAATACAAATGGGTTGAAAGGGGCTCTTCCGAAAACAATAAAACTTATCAAAATCCAGTGAAAATGTATCATTAGTAAGAAAGAAAAAATGTATCAGCCCAGAGAAAGAGAGGATTTAGAGAGAAATCAGTTTCAGAATAAAGAATAACTGTAGGAAATGCAAGCTGCAAGTCTTCCAGAAGTACACTTCTTAGAAAGCTAACGAAAAGAGTCAGTGTATGTAGATGTAGCTGCAGAAGGAATACCATATTCTGAGATGTCTCTGCCTCTGTGAGGAAGCTAAGAAGCGTGAGAGAAGGGGAAAGGCCGGGACGGCGCACGAAGGCAACAAATTCATTTTTAATATGCCACACTGGGATACTTAGCTAAATGGCTGACTAGAGAAATTCTTGCGCCACGGATCATTATTACGGCGCTCGCTCTCTTTCTCTTGCTCTCTCCCTCTCTGAAGAAACGCTTTTCGTGAGGACGTTGATACCCAGCTTGCCAATAATCGTTATTCTTAAAGCTACCAATTTCCATAACACTGAAAATATTCACATTAGTTATTGACGACGTCATTTGGAATTCCACTTCCGTTAGCTACAGGGTATTGGGTATTGTTCGATTATTTCAGTGCAGAATTGTAGCCTAATTCGGACTGCTTCTGCTAATTTGAATTTTTGGCTTCTTAGTGCAGTTTGTAGCAGTTATATAATTACAGTACTTTCATTCTTTTGACACCCAGGCCTCAATAGGAATAATTTTTGTTTCGACTGGATTCTAAGGTTTGTTGCAAGTTTCGACCCCCAATCCCGTCTCTTGTGCGGGATTGTAACTGGAATGACAATGTAAACTCACATGACGGAGTTTGACAAATAGAACGGAGAGTTTAGTGTGATAATGTGCTATAATTATGTTCATGATATAGCAAGATAATGGCAAAGCTTCTATCAGTGATTCTGATCGGTACATTACGTGCCTTGGAAATCTACGAGTCAACAGTATGTCTGATGCCTTGAACGGCGGGTTGATAGGTCATGATAGAAAACTTTAGATTGGTTGGCCACAGATATAATTTGTTCATGAACCAGGGGAACACGCAACTTGACTCACACGTTTGACCCAGTGAAGAACTGTTGATAACAACAAAACGTAAACAAAATTTATCTGAGGATTTATGATTTCTACAGAGTATTATGTAGTTAGTCTGGCCTCGAGTGCGTTTTAGAGGCGTCTTCACTCTGCTGCTGCACGTGAGAGGTCTATAAATCAGACTGGCTGCCTAAAGATGGACTGAATTAGGTTACGGAAGGAACGGCTATAGGAATACATTATGAAAGGTTATAAAACAGTTCAAGAGGACAATCTGTGAACGAGTATCAAGGTAAAGTTCTCGAGTCCATTAATCAAAGCAGGTATGGTTTGCACCGGGCTTTGCTGTCATAGCCTCATAGGCTATAAAAGAATGCGATAATAAAGTTTCTGGCGAAGTGGAAGACAGAAACTATTGTAAATAGTGTGAGTTTGTCAGTGCATTACAGCTAATTACACCCAAATTACCGTACCGTTTTCGTATGATCTGAAGAAACTCGATATTTCTTTTGAATCTGCTCACTTGTGTATTATAAAGCACCGACTGGACCATTTACCGTGACTTTTGAATTCGTTCTTTTCTTCGTTTTTCCCAATATCCTTTGAACTCTCAGCTTACCTCCATCAAACCCTAGCTTGATAAAGGGCATTATCATTAAAAAATAAAAAAATACCAAATCGCATTAGAGTTCGCACTGAATTAACATTATCTCGTTCCCGTTTCATGCCATCACTCCATCCCATTTCATCGTTCTCAATTATTTCCACCGTTGTTCCTTCTCACGCCTCTTTCGTCCGTGTTTTCCTTCGCCTAGTCCTTATTCTGAGGAACAGGAAGAGGGGGTCAAGGACGCCGTTCACTTTGGACCCTGAAATTAATGGTTTTAATTACTTGGCTTAAACGCAACTCCTCACACCACTCAATATCTTTATTACCCTTATTGTTGCAAGAAAAACTCCGTTTTAAAGTTATTAATAGCATAACCTATTCGTAAGTTCAATTTCACGGGCCGTCCATCCGTATGAAAAATGAGATTTTCTTTTTCTTTTTGCAATTTTGTTGCCGGGCGGTCAGCAACCTTTCATTCTTAAATTCTTAACAGCGATATAATTTCTTTACAGAAAATTTTCAAGTTTGTCATTTTTTATTTCTTCTGCAATATTAATACAACTCATTATTCTTTCTCACTAATATTCTTCCTTCAAGAACCAGTCCTTTTCCCATTCTTTTGACAGGTGGCGCATTTCAAACAGCACCATAAAATTGAGGAATAGAAATATATATCAATATAAACTATCAGATGATCATTTTTAGAGCACTGACGTAACTCGGATTCCATTACCTTAAATTACAGTTGACAGTAAATACCCTACCATAAAAATTAATGAATCCGCTTAATTACCGAAATCTACACGGCAATTTAGCCGCATCGTCTAAACTGGCTACTAGAGAGAGAGAGAAACGAAAACTCCCTAAACACCGTCACTGTCATGCAACGCGGTTTGCAGTTGCCAAGTGTCCTTTTAATCTCTGTTATTATAACGAGCATCTACATGTAAAATTTAATTACTTTAAATATTTATTATCAGGATATTCACGAGTTAAAATTTCCTATTTGATGAGACAAATATTTTTGTCGTATTGAAAATAAAACAAATAAAAACGGTAACTGGCAACAGGGTTTGATCCTCCACGGCCAAGGTTGTTGCTTACTCTGATTGTAGTCGCCTTCAGCCCCTGTCAAAGAAACAAGTGCTTCTGGCGCGATCTAGTTTGCGCCACAGTTAGGCTTAGGGTTTTTTACGCCAACAACGAGGACACAGGCTAAGGTAATGTGAATTTTTGAATGACATTCATATGAATTTGATGCATATTCACGTTATTGGACGTGGGTACCTCCTTAGGAATAATATTCAATATCTAGAGTGTTTTAGCCTGAAGAGTTATCTTATGAGAATAACACTTTCGATGGATAAAGAGGTTATGCAGATACACTCATGATCAGTTTGCATTTTTTTTATAATGTAACTGAATGTTGAATGCCAGTGTCATGAATTATTATTTACATTCCTGGACGAGAAAATATTGCGGAACTTCCGTAGGACTTTCTAACACTTAAACATCGTTTTCTTAAACATTTGAACTTTTTTTTTTTTTCAACACTAACATTCATTCAAATTCAGTTTATTTTGTGTATTATTGTTTTAGAACTTCGTGGGAATGGGTTGGATATTCCTCTAAATCTTGTTATTCAATACTTCCTTGACAAAGTTTTCAACGACGGGTGCAGTCAATTCCCGTCGATGGATTTGACATTCCTCTTTGCGGCAAATGGCACCCCACTCACGTCCTCACTCACTACCCCTTGTCCACTTCACAATCTCCCCACCCCGCCCATCCCCCGCCCCTATTCATCCCCCCCCACCCCCCAACCAGCACAATCTCCTCTATCGAGCACGCTTGACTCCTTGGCGCATAGCAGGATATGTCGTTTCACACACCTTCCTTTCCCTTTTGTCTTTTATTGTCCCTCACTTTCTTCCCCTTTTTAGTCCTCTATTTTATTAATTTTATTTTGTCTTTTCTGTCCACTTTTTATTCCTTTGTTATTACTCGTTTCTCTTTCACGTCGACTTCCTCCTACCCGTTTTCCTTTTTGCTTTATCCTTATCCTCATTTTCGCTCTTGTTCTTATTCCATCTTCTGTTTCGAATTTTACCTTCCAAACCTCTTGAAGTTTATCTGTTTCTCTCCCCATCCTTCCTGTCCCTCCTCTTTTATCACTGATCATCCTCTCCCTCGTTTTTCCAGATGGTTCCTCCCTCTGTTCATCATCATGATCATCGCCCATTGACACTTCATATTACTTCATTTTCACCATCATCATTTTCACCCACTACTTCCATATTCCTCCCTCCCCCTCTCCCACCGCTGCTTCCCCTCCAAGCAAACCGCTTCCCCTCCAAGCAAATTCAATCAGGAGATCCCATTCAATCGAAAGGCCTTCTTTTGGGTGCGGTCATGTGACTCCTTGTCACCTCTCGCGTGTCGACCTCGTACCGTGGCAGAAGCCCATAAAGGATCTATCTGCAGAAACCGAGATAAGTGAGCAATTAGGGGCGTCTCTTCACACTCGTGGGACCGAGGGAGGGAACGATGATGGGGAAGGAGGTTGACGCATATACAAATATCTCCAATGACAAAAGGTAAAAAATGCCTGGGGGAGGAGAATGAAGGTTGGGGTCCTTTAGTCCTCCTCACACCGTTGGGCCGTGGAAATACCCTACGCCAAGCTTATTTTGGGAAACCTCAGTGGAAATCCGTTGCTAACTTTGATTGCAGATTTCTTTCCTTTATGGTGTATCAACGCAAATTTGAAAGGATGTATACGATGATACGGGATGCCCCAAAAGCTGTCCACGAGATATTGTTTAAGTATCATACGTCACTGTCGATCTTGGCTTGAAGATTCTAATATCTTGAAGTGACAGGACGTCATCTCTCTCTCTCTCTCTCTCTCTCTCTCTCTCTCTCTTCGACAAGAGGTTAGGTTAGGTTACAATATGCAAGGGTAAGCTAAAATATACCTCTGTTCTTATCACCGCCTGAAATTTTAGCCATGGGTAATACGTCCGTGGGAACTCAAAGCTTTTAACCCAAACTGGCCTTCTTAAATTTTTAATCTTTATTGATGGACTAAAAGTGACTGCACTTTTTTCCTTTTCCTTACAATTTGTGATTTTTCAATTTTTTTATCGAGTTATCTTTATCGTATCTACTCGCCTCTGCATCGTTTCCTTGATGAATCTGCATTACATTTCCTGGTGCAGTTGCGTCTATTGTTGCGTTCCCAAAGTTGTCATTTTTACCCGAGTAGTAAATTCGGTTCGTGTGTTTTTTTTTTTTTTCATAAAATCCATCCTGCAGTTTCATTTCATTCATTTCCAAACCTGCGGTCATTATTAGTACAATTAGTCGTTGCTGCTGTTCTTCTTACCATTTGAGCTTCTCCAGTCTTCAGGGCAGATTTGATTTTTCGTAGACTGGGCTCATTTCTTAAGGTTATCTTAGGCGCATGCATCCAAAATGACTCGCTCACACCATTAGCTCCGTTCGGTTCCACTTCCCTCCTTGCACCTCGTCTTCTGCGCCACCGTCAGCCCGTGGTGAGGGTCTGCACTGCAGGAAGTTGTCTTTCTGTCCTTCTGGAAGCCTTTTCATACACCATCCCCTCGCTTATTTCTTTATCCCTTCGGTCTAATCCTCATTCACCTCACTTTTTCAGTTCGCGTCTCCGTCTAATCCCTCTCGTGTTTGACTCCATCCCCTGATAATCCTATTTTTTTTTTTTCCTCATTCGTCCCTCTCTTCTTCTCCTCCTCCTCCTCCTCCTCCTCCTCCTCCTCCTCCTCCTCGTCTTCTCCTTGCCATTATTGTCGTCCTATTATTGTCTCGTAGCAGCCCTTTCCCCTTGTAGGATAATAAAATTGTTCAACGTAAAAATGGACGTTGGATGAGCAGCTGATGGGGGAATCGTTTTGAAAAATGAAATCGCGAATGAGCAGGGTACAAAAAAGCGAAGGGAAGAAGATGCAGAGATGTCAAGATTTACAGAAGATAGTACTGCATAGAGAACAATATATACATATACACACACACATATATATATATACATTTATTGGTCCGCTGGTAGAGTGGTTAATGTCCTGGCCTGCCACTCAGACGTATCTTCTGCAAACATCAGCCATTGAGCGCTTCTTTCACACTCATTGTTCTGTCCTACCAATTTGTACCTGCGTCTGTTGTCCTTTCTCTTACTTATTGCGTTACAGATGTGTACCACATGAGCAAAAATACGTCCCGGTAATTCCCACAGACTAGTATATCAACTTGACTCTTATGAAGATCGACAATTATTCCTCTCACTAATATATAACTGTATATATACATGTATATATGAGGCTATCAGTCCTGGGTCAAAGTATTTTTTAATGTAATTTATTATATTTTAAAAATGGCACTTGGCATGTTTCTCGACTGAAAAGCTCATATATATATATACATATATATCAAACATGTTTCTCTTTTAGGCCCATATGTCTACATGAAGCTCTTATCGGACACTCTAACGATCACATTCTTCCGATACGTTTCAGCTTTCGGTTACAAGGAAGCTTGCAACGCGAGGTCACGTGACCATGTAACATTTCTGCAACCAAGTGCCTGCGCGTTTATGTTCTTTGCGTCGTCATTCTATTCCTCCGATAAATCAATCTTTCAACTGTAAATTGATAGCCACGTGTTCAACTCAGGCATCGGAAGTAGAGCAGAATTTACCTCGAATCATATTTCATTTTAATTTTATAATCATTAAGCGTTCCTGTAGATAAGCTCACTGATTTTTGTATTTATTTTTGTAAGCGATTTCATTATTTTACATAAATCTGATCATTCAGACTTTGCCAAAGGATGTGTCTCTAAATATAATATCGCTTTTCAAATGTCAATAACGAAGATTTGACGTTTTTTTTTATCCGATAAACATTTTTTAAGATTACGTATCAGAGAAACGTCTACAATGTATGAAATTATAGTTTATTATATAAAAAGATTATTGATAACATTTATTTTCAAATCCAGATATTTTTACTATCTGGAGTTGAAAATGCCTACTCTATGCAATAATCAAGGAATATTAAATAAAATGTTAAAGAGGTTATACCGACCATTCTTTGTACTTACGATTATGTTCTACCGTTAAATTTTGTGAAATTTGTCTACTGAACAATATATATTTAAAAGAGAAACGAAAAATTAGATTTAAAACAACGACTGTCGGTACAAAGAGCATTATAAAACATCGGTCACTACATTATGCTTGCGAGTATCCTATACCACCTGGACGCTTTTTCTAGAACTACTGTAAAAATTAGATATAATGAGGGGCTCCGGAAAAATATTACGCCATTTTTCATTTTTTTTTTTTTTGTGATTAAGAACCCTTATCAACTTGTCCCAAGGTCGTTGCCATGACAACTGAGGGTTACCTGTGCACATTGCAATTAATGGTGAACATTAAAATACTATGTTGCTAAACTCCCAAGCATGGCCGATGTTGATATCATATAAGAATGCAGGAAAAGAATCAATATATATATATATATATATATATATATATATATATATATATATATATATATATATATATATATATATATATATATATACACACACACACATATATATACACACACACACACACACACACACACATATATATATATATATATATATATATATATATATATATATATATATATATATATATATATATATATATATATATATATATATATATATATATGCACATTTGTGCGTCACTTGTATAGGTAACCGCCACTACAGTGGTAATAAGCAGTACGAACTGGATATTAATGCCGTAGGAAGTGCCAGTGATTCATGGTACAGATATTATGTATCTCAAGGTACAGGAGTTCCTGGTACAAAGTTTTGTATCCCTTGCTGGGAGAAAACCCCACTAAATGGCCGATGAGCGCATCTTCTCCTGAGGAACATGGTGATTGCGCATCCCCTGTGAGGATGCATACATACATACGTACATACATACATACATATATATGTATATATATACAGATAAAGATATTGACAAGTAAAGCGTGTATTTTATTTAACAAGTGGAACAGCATCCACAGAAACTCGCATGAGCAATCATTGTTATTCTGTTCAATCCTGAGAATGGAAAAATAGATATTTACCCACGTGTGTTGTAATACTGGGGATGCTGGTATCTATGAGAAACGCTGTTATTGTCGGGAAACAAATGATGAGGTCACTGAAACAAACAATGAGGTAATTGACAAGCAATGTCCTCAACCTATATGTGATGAATGCCTGGAACAATTAACAGATGTTAGGTGAAGTGAGGTCATTGCGTTCCGTATGTTACCTCTCGTCTTTTTCTGAATTGGTTACAGGTCAATTGGTATCATTGCATTCTATTGTGCTGTCGATAGATTTGAGGTCAAATGAGGTCATTGCCTTCGAGCTTTTTCTAGAGAGTTCTAAAGAAGGAGAGTATTATTTGATATCATCATAATCTCGTGATCTTAAATGGAAAAATAAAGTCCGCAGAAGTATGTATGTATATTGTATACACAGGATCAAGTTGACGAAAGCTTCCTGTATATAGCAGTATACATACACACTACTGCGGACTTTATTTTTCCAAGAAGAATATTGCTTTCTGTCTGTCTCTAGAGAGATTTGAGGTCAAACAGAATCGCTAGATATATCTAAGGTCAGTCACTGTTTTCTCTCTGTCAAACGAATTCTTTGAATATTGTAGTTCTTTGCGTGGATCCCAGGTCCAGGTTCCTCTAAAATTCCCACACTGTTTTTTAGTGTAATCACCATTACTTCAGTAGTTTTAATGCTAAAGGAAAAATATTAGTAACAGTTTCAACGATATAAAGATCATATCTAGGTCTGGGGAAAAGTGCGCAATTTTTGTTTTTATTTTACTATGCGTCAGATATCTTTCTTACATAAATTAGTAATTCAAATACATTTGCTCATTATATTCTCTTAGTATTTGTATTTAAGGCATATTTATTATATTAATTATTATAATTCTGAGCTGATTAACAGCTCTCCTAGGCTGGCCCGAAGGATTAGATTTATTTTACGTGGCTAAGAACCAATAGTTACCTATAGCAACGGGACCTACAGCTTATTGTGGAATCCGAACCACATTATAACGAGAAATGAATTTCTGTCACCAGAAATAAATTTCTCTAATTCTTCATTGGCCGGTCGGAGAATCGAACGCGGGCCCAGCAGAGTGCTAGCCGAGAACGATACCAACGTCCAATGAGAGATGAGAATTGATAATGTTATTATTTAAACAATATCTAATTAAAAATGTCAGTGCTTCATGAGAGACGAATGAATGATAGATATTCATAAATGACCAATGATTGATGTTGGTACTCAATGACTTAATGACAGATAATGTTACCACATCAGTAATTAAACGCAAACCAGTGAAGTTAGCCATTACTCCAGACAGAGGCATTTATAACTAACAATTTAACATTTCGTCAAAAATCTTAAATTCTGCAGCAGATATTTCAACAAATACAACCTTTATGTTTATAAAGAACCTGCATAAGAGAATGGAAATGAATAAGATATTTTCTAAGGATCAGGCGTTGTTGCTATAAATAAGACATAGCGCAATATACTACGTTCAAAGGTCATAAGTTAACCTTGATTCCAAGAATGGAAGTAAAGATGATAGTGTACATGTCGGCTCAGATAGATTTATACGCCCTTATAAATGATCTGTGTGATCTTATCAGTGTATGCATGTATTTGATAATGCTCACATATATACATACATACATACATACATATATATATATATATATATATATATATATATATATATATATATATATATATATATATATATATATATATATATATATACAGTATATATATATATATATATATATATATATATATATATATATATATATATATTTATATATATGTGTGTGTATGTATGTATGTAAATACAATCATATTAGAATATAACAGGGTGTTTTACGGAGAAATAAGCAGAACCTTATTCATCGAGGTGCTCATTTGACTAGGATTTGGACCATATTCAAGTACGCTTCCGAGATTCCAGATGACTAATTTAGAGAAACAAATGCAAGAGTCAGTCAGGAAGATGATATATGGTTGGAATATGAATAAGCATTAGGGATAACTGAGATGTCAGCAAAAGCATGAATAAAAGGCGGGGACTGAAAGGAGAAATATAAGGATTATTATTACGTAAAAGAGGTCGCAAACTCCAAGGTCAAGCATTTCTACAAAATCCTCGCTCGCGGAAATCGTGCTAGATGAGAGATCATGTCTCGAAACGTATTAAAAGATACATTAGCGAATCTGAATTTATCAAAACAACTGAAACTACGATTATTTACGTATATCAGCAAAACATTTTCCTTCTCCGTCAATCTTACTCAGGGACCTTTATACTAACGTTGTTGTGAATTGAATACTTCAACTTTACCAGAATAAATTTTATTCCTTATTACACAGTATTTCTGTCCTATCCCGTTCCGTTACAATTCTTTATATCTATAAAACAAAAAAAGTTTAACCTTGAGGTGAATAAACTTCAGTTTCTCTCTTGAATTTCTCAACTCAAGTCATTTACGCAATCAATAACGTAGACATATGTTGGATATATAATACCAATGCATTTTATGACTTTCGTGTTCCATAACTTACGCTCCTGCAGTGCGCTTTTGGTGCAGAATAATCGATATGGCTTCGTTGCTTGTTTCATTGCATCCACTTGAACTAAAAAAGAAAAGCAAAACAAGTGTGCAAATAACAGAAGCCATGTCATTTGTTTGTGTCGTTGCTCTCCGTTTATCAATAAACAATGGCGTGAAAAGATGCCACCCCGATTCCAGTGTACAGCTTATGGATGAAGGAACCGATAAAAAATTGTATACCGAAATCCATACCTGTAGAGTGTATCCCTTTCCAATCGTCAATGGGAAATGTGATATGAAACGTAAATCAGATGGACTTTGAGGTCATTAACGCAAGAAACCGTGGGCAAAAAGGTATTCTGTGGTTTATTTCTTCCGTCGCGTCAGTCAGATAAAAGTTGGTCATAAAAATAACCAAAAAAAAAAAAGCCATTAGCAGATGAGACCCCAAATGGAAATATATTCGCTTGTGGAAAAGACAACAAAGTAAAAAGTATGAAAAAGCCCATTAGCAAATGAAGCTGCAAAATCAAAAATCAACATAAACAAGATCAAGTTTAGGCGTTTGTACCTGCCATTGTGTAATGAGATCGGTCGCCCAGGACGACCATTAGCTGATTATAGCTCCATCCGCTGATGATGACGTTCCGGAATATGACAAAAGTTCCAGTACCTGCAAATAGACTTCTATGGGATGAGTGGGTAGGCTTTTAGATATAGGTTTGACAGGAATTGGGGGGGGAGAGAGAGAGAGAGAGAAAGAGAGTTTATCGGTTGTCATTCAGAGATTTCTCGGGCAGCGCCAGGCTGGTCAGCTAGCATATATACATACATATATATATATATATATGTGTATGTGTGTGTGTGTGTGTGTGTGTGTGAGGTTCTAGCACAGTCTTTTCTTATGTTCTTCTTCCCCGTAAGCAGTTGCTCATGACGCTGCAAGACATCTGCTATCTTGCTTTCAGTCAAGAAGATATCCGAACTGTCTGGTTTTGAAGGGAGGCAATTCCCCCTCTGGCGCCGCTCCAAAACAGTTCCCTTCGATTTCCACGGGATGCACATTCTCTTCTCGTTGCTCCTTTCCAGATTCCAGTTGCTCCAGCTGTTGCTGAAACAACTGCGCTTCTCCGTTCTTTTTCTCCGTCTCCGGATCTTCGTCTAGTTCCTAAAAACGTTGTGTTTCTCGTAAACAAAGAAAGCCAAACCACCAACAACGAAACATGTAGCAGCAATTCGAGCCAAAGTTGGCGTCGTCCAAAGGCCGCTTGTTTCATTTGCACAGTCCCGTTTCAAAGTTTCTAAACTATAATCGGATCCATATCCATTTGAGTACGTATCCGCCAACACATCCATGGGTCCCTCGGTGACATATAAGACGTCCATGTGGATCTTGTGTATTCCCAGGTGTTTGTACGTGTGTGTACCGCGGTATGGAGGAGAAAGCACGCTGAGCGTCAAAAGTTACTATAAATAGAACGTTCGACGGAGCCATAGCTTTGGTAGTGGTATTTTCTGTAAAAAGAAACTATTGTGACGGCTTTGTCTGTCCGTCCGCACTTTTTCTGTCCGCCCTCAGATCTTAAAAACTGCTGAGGCTAGAGGGCTGCAAATTGGTATGTTGATCATCCACCCTCCAATCATCAAACATACCAAATTGTAGCCCTCTAGCCTCAGTAGTTTTGATTTTATTTAAGGTCAAAGTTAGCCATGATCGTGCGCCTGGCACCGCTATAGGTACCAACAACACAGGCCTCCACCGGGCCGTGGCTGAAAGTTTCATGGACCGCGGCTGAGAGTTTCAGACAGCGTCATAAAAAATCGTCTGAGGACGGTCCAGCAACAGTCTCCGAAATCAGCTCTCCATAAAAGCCTAGGAATGAAAATTTCGCACACACATATATATATATATATATATATATATATATATATATATATATATATATATATATAAATGCATATATATGTGTGTGTGTGTGCTTGTGTGTGTGCTATAATACTTATACCTCAAATATTTAGACATGCATAGACGTAAATGTTTGTGCAGGTTTGTGAAAATCACAATAGTCCCGACGTACAAACGCATTAATTCCAGTAATTCCATTGTCTTTTCCAATACCACCAGCGATCTCTTTATTATTCTCGTACTGTATGATATAACGGTTACATAACACTGAGAGAGAGAGAGAGAGAGAGAGAGAGAGACATTTGCATTACGATGAAATGGACGCTGTACCACAAACGTACCTCCCTACGTAAGTTCTCTGAAAATTTTTCAAATAAGAAAAAATATAACCACGACGACGACCACACGGAATCAGGCACAGAATAAAGTTCAAAAGACAAGAAAAACTTGTCATTTGGACTGTTTGTGAGAGTATAGGTCTACGCGTAACCTGGGCTGTACCACTGAGATGGAACTTGATTATTAAAACGCTATTGTCCGCTTGTGTTTGACCTCAGTTAGACTGTGTGACACAAGCTCGTCTTTCGTGTGCTTATCTTGATATATCGTCGAAACAAATCGACATGTTTATGATTTATATGAGAAGGAGTGTGGGTTCTTTGTGTACAGAAGCATTCAAACATGTATTGAAGTAATCATTTAAATATTTATGACAATATTGATTTTCAGTCTACCGCACGCTGGCCCTGAGCGTTGGCACAGCTTCATCAGTAGGCGGACAAACGAGTTGAAACCGACTATAGTAAGGATGTTTACATTCCTCCAGTTTTCCAGAGATGTTTGCAGTACGACGAAACCAAGGTGCCATCTTTAACACTCGAACGAGAAGAAGAACACCGTTCAATGATGGCGGGATACTGCTCTCGAGGTTCAATTTTTCCCATCCAGATGCCATTTAGAAGGCCCCGTGCTTTCCCATGAACAGATCTATTCAGCCTAATTTCATGTGCTCGACCTATCTTTCAAGAATGTTTTCAGAACTACTGTTATCCGTGGTAAATAGCGCATGCCTAATGAAGACGAGTAAATAGTCTATCAAAGTTAATGGCACGCACTGATTTTCCTTCTATAGCCCGAGAATCCTTTTCGTCGTAACTATCACAGAAAAACTGAACAAAATTCATTATTACAAAAACTTCATAACAACCTTATTTCCACTCAGATGATGAAATCTAATGACATCACTGTGTTCAGCTTTTAGAAAATCAAGAATAACACCAGTTACTACACAGTCCCCGGGGTTCAACGTAAACGATAATACCACGGAGTACTGTGCCCACACTTCACTGGTCGGAACGAGCCGATAATTACGGCCTCGACTAAGATAAAACCACAGTGACGTCCATTTTTTCCGCTTTCCAAGATTTTCTGTGAAAAATCACTTAGTCCCGAAAACCAACACTAAAATTCTGTGCGTTTAATGTTTTATGTCTAATAAACCTAGAGGTGGTATATTTACTACACTACATTTAAAGTCTCGTTGGCATGCAGGTGGCCATTGACCCAGGCAGGATGGGAATTAAGGTATTCCCTTACGATTTTTGCCTTCGTTAGCTACTAAAATATTAAGCACGTGCATTAAACGCAGAAACGCATTATTCAGACACTCCTGTCGCTGAAATTTCAAAACTCATTTTAAAGTCTCAGTGACAGCTCAGCCTCATTGTGCTCGGTAGATGCAGAGGGAAATTGTGAATGACATTCATCTGCATTATAAAGTCAGCAGAGTAGAAAGGACTAGGCGACTGGACGTTATAAATGAACAGTGGCTTCTACAATTTACCGGCAGATATTCAAATGTCTCCAGGCTCATCAAGGAGAAATAAACAAAACTGCTACAATATTCATTCCTTTGACGACAGCTCTTTCAACTGTGCATTTGCTTCTCCAGACCTACTCCAGATTCACAATGGAACTACTTCCTCATATATAGTAGAGTTCAGAGAAGAAATTATCGAAGGACAAGATTCAAAAAGGAAAATGTAAAACTTAAAAATTTGATAAAAATTTCATAGTTTTGAAAAGTTATTCAAAGGTTTCTGAAACCAGGATGCCTCTCCATATTTTTCTGTGATTTTTTTGTCCGTACTTTGTTGTATATTAGAATGTAGTTCCGTTGAGAATCTGGAATAGCCTTGAGGCAGACCATGGATGGTTGGAACAGCTGTCAGCTTAGGAATGATTAAATATAGCAGTATTGTAGTTGTTTTATTTATCACTCCTTGAAGAGCCTGGAAACCTTTGAAAATTCACAAGTGAATTGTAGAAGCCATGTGTGTTAGCACTTGAAAATCATAATCAAAATATGGAAATTGGTGAAAGTTTTTGGATGGCTGAGACAGCGAATGGCTGGAAGAGTGCAAAGGGATACAAGCCTCTGAAATGATAAGCTTTGGAAGGGCAAGTCTCTTACATGCTAAAATTCTGTACAGGAATAAGAGCTTCAGAGGGAATGAATGCCTCTGGAAGAGCGAGACTTGAAATGGGTGAGCAAGAAACTCTAAAGCAGTAAGAACTGCTGAAGGGATGAAAGCCTCCAGAAGTGAGAGATTCCTAAGGAGTGAGGAACTCTAAAATGTTAAGAGGCTCAGAAAGGATGTTGAGATTCCAAAGGTGAGAGAACATTACCATGGCATAATAAGGTATATTAAGAAGTTGTTGCCTTAGTGAAATTATTTTTGGTAAATATTTTTCACATTTTATATATTGGTGATTTAACATTTATTTACTTGGCATTTTAAATATTTCTTAATAATTTAACATTGCATACTATATTTAATTTCCATTTACTAGGATTTTCTTTTCAAATCTTGAGTAATTCTTAATAGTTTAAATTTTCATTGATTAATTTAATTTCTTGATAAATTAAAGTTTTTGTGATTTGGTTTTGTTTGATGATTTAACTCAAGCATTAATTAGATTTTCAAGTATTAGTAAATTTCTTGAGATTGTGAATTCTGATTATAAATTTTGAATTTAAAAATATATTTTTATATTTAAATTTTTTTAAAAAAACAGTGTTTCATTTATTGACCACCAGTGAATAGGGTTAAATGTTTGCATAAGGCAAATAAGAAACTTCCATTATGCTAATGATGAATGAATACGACGTATATATATATATATATATATATATATATATATATATATATATATATATATATATTTTTATTTATATTGTTTGGGGTACGCATTCTTTTATTCTTTCTTACTTTAAAAGATGTCCTGATCATACTTAAAACATGGATAAATCTTATATAAGTCATTTTTCGTTTAAGCACAGCAATAAAATGCACTTTAATATCTCATTTCCCTACGAGATTCGAAAACCGATAAGTCCCAATTACTAGTTTCAGTAACGAATAGTTAGAAAAACAGGAAATATTTCTCTCTCTCTCTCTCTCTCTCTCTCTCTCTCTCTCTCTCTCTCTCTCTCTCAAGTACACGCGTGCGCACACCGCGTGCCCCTGGTGAAGTGCGGTATTGAAAAGCCTTTGAACAGGACCAGAATCATTCAAAACAAACCCGTGTTTGCCTACCATGGCATAACCGAGCCTGTTTCAATGATTCTAGAATAGCAAGACCTCAGCGAGTAAATACCTGTTGCTTATCGTCGCGTTGGTCTTATGCCAGCACGAGAGCTTGCCAATATTAAGAGCCCATAAGATTACTTTGTTTTGCTCATTCCCTTCCTTACACTTATCTAGAGCATATATTGACCTCGTGCAAGTCCACAACAGTTTGAAAAAAAAATGTTTGCTGTTCCCTATAATATTCTGCTTATTGCACAAAAATATGACATGAGTGACAGTAAAAAAAGTTGTAAAGAATAAGTGTACTTCCATCCGTCACTTCCAGCGGTGTTTTGAAAACTGACCCTACATGGCATGCCACTTTGAGCCCTGTGGAGTAATGTGTAATATTTAATGGTGTTTTCTGAGTTACGAACTGATTGTTCCTCTCTCATTCTGCTGAGGGGGCCCGGTTTTACTTTTGTATTTATCGTCATTTTTCTCCTTAATGTTGACTTTCTCTCTATTTATGTCTAATATTGCTTTGGGATCTCTAAGTATCTCTTAGTATGCATTTTCATGACACTATTTTTTTTTTTCTCGCCTCTATAACTGTTTCTATGTCCGTTGAAAATTATATTCTTCGTTTTTCATTCTCTTTCCAAAACGTTCTGGTTTTCCTGTGAATCTTGGGTCCTTTTTGCTTTATTTACTCTTTTATTGTTTTTGCACATCTCCTTGCCGTTTCCTTACGTTATTTTCTCATTTCATAAATCTTAATTGGTTTCGCCTTCAGTTTTGCAAGACATGTTCAAGAGGGCTGATGCATATTGGTAGAAACTTACATTATATTAGCAGGGGTGACGGTACAATCGCACTGACACAAGATTGAAAAAAATATTCGCACAAGACGTGAAGAAGGGGGAGCCATAGACTCATTTGTGATCGGGGTCAGTGCTCCATTAACAATATTTGTTTTTCTATTCAGTTGAGTTCATTCCTTTACTATAAGCCTCGACAAAATACTTTTCTTAATAAATTTACATTTTACACATTTCTTTTGAAATAAAGGGCTCAGGTTTTTGCATTCCTACGATGACATTCATATTGAATAATAATAATAATAATAATAATAATAATAATAATAATAATAATAATAATAATAATAATAATAATAATATGACAGACAACATGCTTGTGGGGCGCCGACTCCAGACGGGTAATTAATATTCCTTTCCTCATTCGAGAATTCCTTTTTATCGTTTCTATCCCCTTTAGATATTAAATGAACAAACAATTTTTTTCTTTACGAGAAGAAAGCGCTCCAGAGATCAAATACCTTGGAAACGGCGTACATGAATACCCTCTATACATTTCTAATCATTATTTAAGAGTTCAAATAGAACTTTAACATATATGTTTTTTTTTATCCCAAAAAATAAGTATTAAACTAATTTTTATGGTGTCGCACATTTTACTCTTCTTTCATTCATGAGGCACCAGTACGAATATTTCTAAGGTCAATGCTGCTTTGATTTCATTGGTATTCCTCAATCAAAATACAGTAGATGTTTTCATGAAATTAGTCTTTGGTATTTCAGGTTGTCATCCATTGTTAGGGATTAAAGTTTTCACATTCAACCCAACTGCACCCAGTGTATTGAATGTTGCAATATGCTTTAACAGGTTACCAAGCATTTTTCTATAAGATTAAGGAGCTGAATGTATTACTTTTGAGAAAGAAATTGGCAATTAAACATATTACAGTATATATTACTAAACTCGAATATGATATTAGGAAAACCCCTCGTTATCAAAATCAATTCATTACACCCTACCCTTCTATTCCAGGATCGACATGAACAGCATAAGGATAAATGATCTGAACCCGCTGGGAGAGAAGAGAAGAAGGGACCTCTGGAAGGTGCTGTGCGAAATACTCAAGTGTAAAGTAAACAAGATTATCGACGGCAAGAGTTCTTTCACGATCTCAGTCGCCGACGAGTATGTGGACAGAATCAGCCAACCTGATGCCGCCAAGATACTCGCTGATGAGAACTTCACCGTCGAGACTTCCAGGGAAATCGACTCCAAGAGAACCATCGTTGTCAGGGGAGTGGACCCGATCGTCATGGAATTCGACGAAAACAAGATAAGAGAAGATATTGAGAACGGCCAACCTTGGGCAAAAGCAGACTCTGTGATCAAGCTGCCTAGTGCGACCAGAACCTTAAAGGTGAAATTCCAGCAGGTGGCACAGGCATCGAGGGCCTTAGAAGAAGGGCTAGATATGTTGGGTTTCCACCACACGACGCGCCAAATCGAACGGGAGGTTTTCATCCGCCTCAGGCCTTGTTACAATTGTTACGAATACACGCACCTGGCGAAGGATTGTGGGAAACCTGACCTCACTGTGTGCAGCGAATGTGCTGCCGAAGACCACAGGTATGACCAGTGCCACAGTCTCAAGAAGAAGTGTCTTAATTGCGGTGAAGATCATCGTACCTTTGCTTCTGTTTGCGAAGAAAGGAGGAAATTGCTGCGGGTGAAAGAGAAAGAAGCAAGAGAAAAAGGAATGTCGAAAAAACAGATCCATCGCAAAATAACTGCCAGTGCTATACCGCCCAGTGATGCGGATGATATAACCATCCAGAACATAGCCAATGTAAACGCTATGAAACCTATGGTGAATAAGATACTAACGAGTCTTTTCCATGCTTATATCATGAACGCCATAAACCCAGGAACATTCCAGTTCCACGTTAGGCAAATGTACGAGCTGAATGGGCTCGGTCTCTTGAATTTCCCAGAGGAGGACTTGGATACCTCAAATATACTTGGCATCGTCAAGCTACAAGACGCGTGGAATGCTAAAGGCAATCTAAACGGTCTCGGCAAGGCCAACGAGACCCACGAACGAACTAAAATAAGCAAAAAAGTACTTTTCTTAGAGTCACTGATAACTACCCATAGCCTAGATGACCTGAAGAGACGACCAGAAGGTAACCAAGGGCCGGAGAGTATGTCGGTGAAGCGCTTTATCCCTCCAGCACCTACGAAACCTCCGCGAAAAAATAAAACTCAGGGGAGAATAATCGACCAACTGCTGCTGCTTAACCCAAAGAAATTTCTTCCAAGTCCAACTTCAGCAGACCGGGAGGTGTTACCCCCAGCACCTCCGCCTTCGCCCGAAGAGAAACCAGTGATTAAGCCCCACACAATAGGCCTACAGCTCTTCAGGTCACAGGACCGGGACTTTGCCGGACTGATCACCCCTGCGAAGATTTACAAGTTGATTCGAGAAAACGAGATCAAGTGGGGCTACAGGGCGTCAAATCTTACCCCTGAGGAGGTAGCTAGGGGCTTGGCGTCAGGCAGAATCGAACTGAAGCAAGAAATGATCCGTCCGCTCCCAGTACAGGTCTTCAAGGAATTCAAACAGGGCTGCCTTTTCCAAGAGAAAACTCCAGGTATAACAAAGATACCCACAGCAGCCTTGAAAAGCTTTTAATAAGTAACAATGATTTCCTCATCATAATTTAAAGGAATGAATTCATTAAACTTAGGTATCACAAGAGAAACATGAAGTGGCTTGTTCTTGTACGTTTTGAAAACATCCTATACATCTGCAAAGGTCCCGCCCCTTTTGACTGGTTGCTCATCTTACGCTTTCCTTTTTCTCATTATAGAGTAATTTTTAGGCTATGAATTCTGTTTCATTAATTATATAGAGCATTTATTTTCATAAGATTAGTTGCCTTTGCATTCTTTACTAAAGGAGTCCGTATGAAACTACCTTAAAACTAGAGTCACAAAGACCGTAGTTTATGAAAAATAAATAAAGCATGTAGCAATATATGCAATTATATAACATTCTTGTGATCTGGAAAACAATTTCCCTTCTGAAACTTTTGTAGTGCATTTGATTTTCATCCTTTAAATTTCAGAAGACAAGAAGTTCTTTACCTTATTCTTCTTCCCCCTTTCCTATCCACCATTCACACACCCTTCCCTCGTCCTTCTTCCACCATACTCAGCATTATTGTCCTAGTATCTTCGTCTTCATCCAAAGATAATCTTGATAATCTTCTTTCCTATCTAAAATTTAGCTCCATTTACCTGTGGAGGAATTCACAATTTCACTGGAGAATCTCACATCTTTAGTCAAAAGTTCCACACCTGTAGAAGTGATTTCATATCAGAACCCAACAATTCCAAATCTGCTGTTGTTGCAGTTGCACAGAACAAGTGTCCTGTACAGGATGGACCTGCAACTAAGAAAATTTCATGCTTCATTATTCCCACTGCCCTTCTTTACACGAGATCCATAAATATTTACGATGATTTTCTTGCTGGAAAAGAAGCATATCGTAGATACTGAATAACGCAAAGATGCGCAAGACTTGGTGTTTTGTTTCCTGTAAAACCGTCCATGTTCGTCTGCGCCCAAAGAAAGCACTTTTCCGCCGCTTCAGGGCAAATAATAATAAAAAAAAACCTTTCCTGTGTCGAGCATCCATGTTTATCTTTAAAAGTCATGCGCATTCAACTTTCCATGTCGTCACCGTTTACATATAAATACCTCTTGTATGCCTAAGGAACAGAGGTTTTCAAATCTACACTTCTGATTCAACTGTACTGTACGTTTACGCCTCCGTCCATCGATAAGAGAACATACGTTCACAAATCATGCTTCTAGTCATCATTCGTGTTTGCTTGCGTCCATAGATAACTTTCGTGTCCTTAACTCACTACTTAGCAAGTCGTACTTTTTCAGTCCGTTATAAATGTTCGTCTGCCTCCTTAGATACACTTCTTTGGTGTTTTCAAAGTAAGTACTTTCAAATTATGCTCACTGGGTCAACCATCCATGTATATCTCCGTCCAGATATCACACTTATGTCGTGTCCTCAGAGAAAAACATTTTAATACTCATAAATTTTAATTCAGCCATCCATATTCGGCTGCTTCCACAACGAAGAATATCGTGCTTTCAGAAGACACTTTATTTCCAAAACTTATTTTAGATATGCATAAGCAAATGCTACGATTCACATTCCATAGTTTTATATTCCCACGATGGAAGTGAATGCCTCCTAAATAAGGTTTCATTTTTAGAGAGGTAATAAAGAGATAAAGCTCGTCCGTTACCAAATCTAACTCTGAATTGAATGTTGAGTCAAAATGCCATGAATATGTTATAGTTAAGAATGGCACCCATCACCAAAGATGCAATCAGCGAAATTTGGCTGAGTGTTGCAACATTGTAATCTTGCCTCAAGTTTGCTAGGTCCGTGGATAGCTCCTAGCCTACTGCCCACTAGTCTACCCAGCTGCAGATGGCTAACAGCTGCTTCCTGGGGTCAAGAAAAGGCGAAGGTTAGTAGTGTTATCTGTAAAGATTTGCTGAGAAGCTTCCTGGGCCACTTCCGTCAAAGGGGAAAAGGCATTTATATATGAATATATATATATATATATATATATATATATATATATATATATATATATATATATATATATATATATATATATTACCATCCAACCTTTTGAGGCTATATAAGTGTTACATGAAAAACATGACAAACTCCTTGTAGCCTCATTCATAAGGTAGTCTCGCATCACAATGATTCTGTCTATTTTTTTATTCATAATTAAAAAAGAAAGCTAGGTAAGAACTCGAATGTGAAAAAAAATAACGTCTGTTCAGAATTACAATGATTTGGTAAATCTGATTTTATTCGAAATCAACAGGATGAAAATTGCTGTGCAAGTTCAAAACCAACAAACTTTTCAATAGTGTATTAATAATTGCTACGACAGTTCCAGAACCATCGTTATCATTGTTGCTATCTTACAGTTATCATTATGATTGCATGCTTATGTGTGGTGTTCTGAAACTTTATCATTACCTTGCAAAAATTGCTGGAATAGGGAGAAACAATATTTTGATAAAAATGAAATCGGTTACACCAACCAAGATATGTATTACCAGCACTTGCATCTCAGACTGAAATAAAATCTATATTTTAAGGCCATCGTTCTTTCCATCCTTCTTTGTAGGACGTATATTTCGCAGAAGTCATTTGTTTTCGCTTCTTCTTTATTTACTAACTATTGATTTATCTGTATATTACTTCATATTCTCATGCAACATTTTCATGAAATGTTGGCATTTTATTCTTTAGCAGACCTCTTGACATGCAGTGGCCATATTGTGACTTGTACACAAATTGAATAGAAATATCATTAACAACGGTATTAACTGGGATATGTGAGACAACTTTGATCGCCTTGACCATTGTCCTCAAGACAATGGCACCCAAGTGCTTGTTAGTGCCAAGTATAATTTGAATTGGCTCTGGAAATACTCTTTTGTGTTACAGGACTTGCTATTTGCATACTTTCTGTGGCGTAAGAAGAATCAAAAGTGTACGTGTAAGTGGCACAAAGGTTAGCCTAACTGCAAGGACTGATGAGAGTGTTTCAAAACTGATTGGCAATTGAGGACAATAGAATGGAGAAAGCGGTAATGAGAAGGAGACGAATAACCAGAAAGGCTGGGCAAACAGAACTTCAGATTTAGAGACAAGGAAGGGCCTTGATATCCTCAGAGCGTGTAAGGGAGTTTGAAGCAATTTTTAGCTTTCTGTAAAAGAAAACTATTGAGATGGCTTTGTCTGGCCGTCCGCCCTCAGATCTTAAAAACTACTGAGGCTAGAGGGCTGCAAATTGGTATGTTGATCATCCACTCTCCAATCATCAAACATACCAAATTGCAGCCCTCTAGCCTCCGCAGTAGTTTTTATTTTATTTAAGGTTAAGGTTAGTCATGGGTCGTGCGTCTGGCGCAGCTAGAGGTGCCAGCCGCCGACGCATCTTCACTTGAACGCATCGGGGGATCAACTGAGCGCTGACTGATCGTGGCTGAGATTTCATACTGTAGCGCATCGAGAGTTTCATACAGCATATAATGCTGTATGCGGTGTACGAGGTAGTCTATGGAGTCAAAAGATATTAGTTTGACGTAGCCAAAGTTCACGAGGTGTAAAATAAAACTATTGTCTTTTTCGGGTTTGCATCCTGAAGACTTTTTCAACCCATTCCCGACTTAACAATGTTTTGATTACATAAACAAGTTTTACACGGATAGGTACAAAAGTATGTAAACGTTTCGAGAATAATTCTAACTAATGAAGTATTCCAATAGCTATTTAAGATCCTTTTCAATCTTAGGGGAATGATGTCAGCAAACATTCCGTCACAAAACTAAGAATAAGGGTTAAATAGCTTTAGAAAGATACTAGAAAAGCTAATCGTACAGAAGAGTCCAAATTTAAAGAAAATTTCCATTTTAGTTTAGAATTTTTTACTGAGCATAGGATCGTAATTTGTTAAGTGCCATTCCCCAGCATGAACAAATGGAAACAACTTGCAAATAAATCACAACTGTAGGCACGAGTATTGAAAAACTGCTCCAGTTTTCAGAGACAGATCTGAATATTCCAGTGTTTTGTAAAGATACTGTTTTATATCCTGGTTACATCAGAACCACAGGATATTTCTGCCCCAAAATTGTTGATACTGAAGAAATCCTTCAGTAACCTGTTTCTAATTCTAAAAAATCCCTGAGGGTTTAAAGAAGATGGCCTTTTCTATCCTGCCAGTCATGCTTCATCCATATTCAGTCCTCTCCAGTTATCTCTCTGTATCACTGAAAACAAGTTCTCAGGCCAGTACTAGTCACAAAGAAGTTGAATGTTACTTCCACGGGGGATCACATATCACTTGTTTATTCCAGCTAGACCACACAAATATGTTTTTCAATTGATAAAGTCTCATTCTCTGGTTTTTCTATCTTCAAAAGTTCTAAAAGTCCACCTGGACACTGATAATATAGTAGCTGATGCCCTCTGACGTTTTCAAGTCTATGTCTGTTTCTACTAGGAATCTTACATGGAGGTTTGTGCTCTGGATATAATCCAAAACTATATCCAAAACTACTGAGGCTAGAGGGCTGCAATTTGGTATGCTTGGTGATTGGAGGGTGGATGATCAACATACCAATTTACAACCCTCTAGCCTCAATAGTTTTTAAGATCTGAGGCCGGACAGAAAAAGTGAGAACAGACAGACAAAGCCGGCACAATAATTCTCTTTTATAGAAAACTAATAAAAAATTGTCAAAGTTTTTTCGGCGCAATCGACCTTTCTGTACAGCGTATAATCAAGGCCACCGAAAATAGATCTAGTTTTCGGTGGACTAATATATATATATATATATATATATATATATATATATATATATATATATATATATATATATATATATAAATATATATATATATATATATATATATATATATATATATGCACACATATACATATATATGTATATATGCATATCTACCCATAAATGTATAAATTTTACATATTCATAACAATAACAGAAACATATGAATTTTTTTTCCACTAGAAATGGCCTTTGTATCTATTACTGGAATTGCATCCCGTGTCACTGAGACCCGCGCACTTCCTCATTATCTCATGAGGTCATTTACATCTGAGATGGTAATTAGTGGGGGATAATTATGCATAATTGTCCTTAATTGTCTCCTTTTTCTCATGCAACATTTGTATTCTCCCTCTAAATTCTTCAGCAATTCGTGTGCTCGGTATCTGGTGAAATCGGATTTCAGAACTGAAGTGAATCGTTATTTTTTTAGAGGGATTGTACGTTCCCCCAATAATTAGCGTTTCTCAAGCTCATAAACACATGTTCCTTTTCCCCTCGGGATTGATTCCTTTATTATCAAAATTCCTCTTTTAAACTCAGTACATTGAAAACTTTCTGTTTTTCTAAATGTTACCATTCATCGGCAGCAGCTAAGGATTTTTTAAACCATTTTAGATAGCTTCGTGTGAATGTGAGCTCATATTACGTAACTATGTAGACCGCGCTATATATTCAGTGAAATGTATACCCATATATTTGTTTTTTATGTTACGCATAGTATTCTCTCGTATTGAGTTCTCAGTTCTCAGGTAATAATTACAAAACTTTCAACAAACAATTACTAGGTAACATACTGCCATTGATATATATATATGACGCAGTTGTAAAACTATTCTAACGTCACTAGTATTTTTTGAAACGTGAGTGCTATTAATATCTTGCTATATAAAACTACCACTGACCCGTTTGATCATAGTTTTATTCAGTGATTTCCGTTTGGGTATCAGCTTGAAACTGAATAGCCGTAATTCATCTTAGTATCTTCAAAATGTGAAATTATTAACAAAAATAAAAAGTAATAATGAAGAGTTGAAGGTATTCAAAAAAAAAAATTTTTTTTAAATACTAGTGATTAGGATCTGCTCCTCACCTCTTCGCCTTTCTGGGATCAATAATAATAATAATAATAATAATAATAATAATAATAATAATAATAATAATAATAATAATAATAATAATAATAATAATAATAACAATAATAATAATAATAATTCCAAAGCTTTGTAACTGCCCTCGCCAGTCATACATTGCGTGAACGGAATGTTGGCCAGATAATCCGATCAGCATTTGAGGAGAGGCTCGTGTCGTGTCAGCTTCCGGTCATTAATGCAACTGGAAACGAAAACTTCTGCAGTTCGACTCAATCGTGCAGTCATGTTCTCAGGTGATCCTATTAGCGCGACGTATCTTCTTATCACTCGGTTCACCTGCAGCGTCCAGGTAGATAGGTCATTAGCGCAAAATGGTCCACCACACTAATCTGTTCGGTGTCACGCAACGGCTCGAGTTGCCGAGTATTATTAATATCTTCCTTCGATTTTCGTGCGTCATTAAAGTGAAACTAACTACTTAATGCAAGTCTTCATCAACAATTTTGCAACGTGCACAAATACAGACGATTCAAATCGTGACATACTCCCGCACTACGCTTACTTTCGTGACTGTCCGAGTGAATCGTGGGGAAAAGCATACTCGGCAACTCAGTCGACCTCATGGCCCAGGCACCTGGCCTAACAAACTTTCAGTTGCCGTCTTACGTCGTCATGGCAAAGTACGAACGTGACCGGCCGTGATTGTTTTGCTCGACTCGTCTTGCTTGACGGAAGCTGGAGTTGTACTGCACGTGGTAGAGTGAATTCGTTTTTTAGGTAACTGGGTGTCAAGTGCCATTTGTCTGATATTGTTTCTTTATTTTGATAAACCAAATGTAATTCCTCTGTAATATTTGTTGATATTTATCTCTTCATTCTCGATTTTCATGATTCCGGAGTTTTAATGTTTTACTGAATTTTGTTCGTCATTTTTATTGTCTTCATCCTTCCCTTCAACCATATCTATAGAAGCTTTGCAAATCAAGAGCTACTGCGCTTTTTCCACAAGGGCGTTTGCGCATTTTTAAGATTAACAAAAATACTGAGAGAAACCGTAAGCTAATTTTCAGTCCTGTTGATCTCTACCGTTTTAAGTTACATGAAGTTTTTACGAGTTTGTGTTTTTTTTTTTCATTTTATAACTATATAAGAGGATTAGTACTTTTTTTGACTGTGCATGAGTGTTCTGAAGTCTTCTTCAGCAAATTATTCAGCATCACAAAGCAAATGTTTACTTTTTGTGGTTGGGGCCTGGTTGTTCCGAAAAACTAGTTTTATATATATATATATATATATATATATATATATATATATATATATATATATATATATATATATATATATATATATATATATATATGTGTGTGTGTGTGTGTGTGTGTGTGTGTGTGTGTGTGTCTGTATATAAAACATGACAGATACACAAAGCCTATGACGGTTACGGTAAAACTAGCGCTTACTCTAATGACTAGAAACTGATACTCAACTTATGATGAGGAAAGGAAAAGATCATGAAGACTAACAACTTTTTCTTCTCTCTCTTTATCTCACGAAAAGAGGGGGAGGCGATTTGACAGGACAATTATTCGTGAAATCAGATTGTTATCGATTCTCGTGTTGGCGAAGTATTTGGGCGTCACGCGGTAGACTATTCTATTCAAAGATACCATCTAGAATCTCCCTGAGTTATAGGGGGCACTTTACTCCTGCCTCGTCCCGATGGATTCGAAAAATACCGCTCTATATATATTTATGTTTTTTCTTTTTCCTTCGTTACTCGGTTTTCTTTGTTTTATATTTTCTGTTCCATTTCAGTTTATTTGTTGATTACAAGTGTTCTCTCAGTTTAATTATCATTTAATCTCTTATAATGCCCAATAACGATAAATATCTTCCATTTTACAATTTGCTATTAAAAGTGAAATTTCCATAGTGGAATTCTAAAGCTTAATTCAAACGATCTGTTCCCAATAAAAACTGCACATTTATTGTCCTTAAAACATACATCCAACTTTCTTACATTTTCTTTTAAAATTACGAGAATCATTTTAAAACGCTGTCCACTTATATATATATATATATATATATATATATATATATATATATATATATATATATATATATATATATATATATATATATATGTATGTATGTATGTTTGTTGGTTGCTTTAATGCCAATTATCAAAAAGGTCGATGAAATTACAAGCCGTTTTGTTTTTGTTTTTTTTTTGTACCTATTATATCCCAGTAAATATTCCGTAAATTTTTGAATTTCTTTCTGGATTCTTATTTTCCTTTTAATTATCCCCAAGCCAAATTCTTCCGGGGGAATACGATGCATCACGGAAGAAACAAGATCGAGGAAACACTTTAAGGGTTTCCTTAATCTTTTGTGCCACAACAATGGGTACCCAAAGAACCGTCTTGTAGGCTAATTAGATAGTAACGTTTCATAACTTGCAGGAAGTATATTTGAATTACCTTCCTACAAGTTATGAAACGTTGCTATCTAATTAGCCTGGTGTTCAAATTGTGAGTTAAAGACATTTCGAAGTACAGAGAGAGAGAGAGAACGCTTCTTTCATGTCATAAAGCCGCAACAAAACAAGACTGCAATAGGAGAAAGATAAAAGAAGGAGAAATTCAGATCAACTTGACAAAATAAGCCTTTGTTAAGTGGAAATTCAAGGAATTTTCTTGGCGAAATCTACCTCAGGGAGAGAGAGAGAGAGACGGAGACGAGAGAGGTGCTCTTCATGACCAAACAAACTATAACTTAGGCTCAGTCACCGTAAAATGATTGATGAAAAAGAGGGGACGAACCTATGAAATTGGTCTTCCGTTTTCGCATATGACTTTTAGCACGCAATCTCTCTCTCTCTCTCTCTCTCTCTCTCTCTCTTTCTCTCTCTCTCTCTCTCTCTCTCGCCTTTATTCAGTCTCTGACGTCACTTATCCATCCTGTATTGTGGCTTTTCAGAAAGTTATTAGAGCTTACAGATTTCTATTTTATCAGTCTCAAACGGGGAAAATTCTATGAACAGGAGTAACTTTGCCAAAAAATGTTCATTTCTGAGACTTCCTCTCAACGAAAAACTGATATTTTATTATATATATATATATATATATATGTGTGTGCTGTGTGTGTGTGTGTTTGTGCACGTGTATGTCTGTGTCTGTGTGTGTATATTCTAGATTCAGTTTAAAAGACAAAAAATGGAGGAGTATTTTTCGAAGTGGATGCAGTTCTGGGTCGATGGAGGTAAAGCTCTGGAAAATTTGCTAAATATTGAGAACATATCAAAGGCAGAGCTGAAAGAAGCAAGACTGGAATGAATTAGTGTAAGTCTGATAATGTTTGTGAAAGTGGCTTCTGGGAACTTAAGAAAGGCAATTATTGGCTGAAGAATGAGAAGGCACCAGCATCTGATATAGTTACAAGGCATAATCTTGCGATATAGTAGTGACAGCCTGATTCCCTGGCTGACCAGAGTGTGTAAGGTATGTTCGGATGAGGGAAAGGTTCGAAAGTAATGGGTTCGAGGAATAATTATTTCATTGTTTAAAGGTAGAGGTGACAGAGGCGACTTAAAGAATTACAGAATCATTACATTACCAGAGAAGGTGTATTGCATGAATTTGACTGAGGAAGTAATATATAAAGTAAGGAAAGGACATTGTGGGATTTGGTAATAAAAGGATTTTGGGAATCAACCATGAGAGGGAGTTAAAAAAAGCAATGAGGAGTCTAGATAGGATATATGGTACAGAGGATAAGTTGCTGAGTGTGATTAAGTTTGTATGATAAAATTAAACCACGGGTTAGAATATGCAGACGGGTGAGTGACAACTAAAGTGTAGAAATAGATCAGAGACAAGAGTGTGTTAGGTCTCCATAGATCTTCAATATCTTAGTGGGTGGAGTATTGGTGGTTGTTAGAAAAATGACAGTAGATGAAATGCAGAAGGGAGGATGTTTGCAGATGATACAATACTGACTAGGGAGAAACTGAGCATGAAAGTGTTTGCAAGAGAAGACAAAGTAAATGAGCGCCAAAATGTAAGATTATGAGGGTAAATGGCAGCCAAGAGAATGGAAGAATGAATGTTAATGTGGAAGGTGGAAGAAAGAAGCAGGACGAGCAAGAAATGTAGTAGGGTGTTTGCGAAGGACTGGACAGAGACTTGAAATGTCTATGAAGGACAATGTAAGAATGTACAGAGATTGTTGGGCCACCTCTCTTTTATAAGAATGAAGCGAGGATGTTGAAAGAGGATGGAAGAAAAGGGTTGAAACTGATGAGATGAACTGTTCGCCTAGTAAATGTGGTATCTGAAGGTGTGAGATATGTGGAGATACATAGAACTGGTATAAAGCTTAGTATAAGTGAAAAATGAGAGTAAACCCAGAAAACTGGAGGAAAAGGTGACGTAAAAACGAAAAATTCATTCGTTTTGTCGGTGTTTAGGTGTTTGTCATGGGGTAGGAGTTTGATTTTGAGTTGAAAACCTTTCTGGGGTGACATAGAGGCCGCGTGCAAAATTTTGTCTGGGTTTGTCAAGCGGTTTGGATTTCTACAGAAGCCAAACAGATATACAAACATTCACTTTATATATATGTGTGTGTGTGTGAATGTGTGTATATATATATTATATAAGTGTGTGTGTGTGTGTGGGGGTGTATAACAAAAAACAGTTTTTTGTAGCAAACACTTCAGTGTACGATCCCCCTGCTCTCTGAACGTAAAAGGCAAGACAAAGCACGGCACAATTTATAGCCAAATATTTACCGCTGAGCCTTTCGCTTTGACTTCATACGCATTAAATTCACATTAGAGAACATTTAATCCAACGTTACTGTCGCCACCGTGGCGTCATAATGCCGAGTTTCCGTAAAATGAATTCCGCCATAATTGCCTTTTACGACCATGCAATGATAATTATTTCCGCGTGTAAGCGCTGCCTCCGGACTTGGCTTTGTGGCCACTGTCATGTGTTACTCTTTCATGAACGTTAGATTTAAAATGAGCTGTTCGTATTTTACTTACGGTGAAAGGATTACCTTGAGGTCTTTTGTAACAGGAGCTTTTAAATCCCATTTATTTTGGAAGTAAAGAGGAATAGTGTGGAATATAGTGCCATTGTTAGTTTCTAGTATTTACATGAGAATGATAGAATTTCAAGTTTATTCTCAATATTTACTCCTTGACTGAACTGGATTAAGGCAGAGCCCATTAATTAGATCTCAGCTTCCTCTCATATGACGGCGGTAATAAGAGAACAAAAGGATCAGTGATCCATTCGTAGTTAAAGTTCGGATGGTAATTGGTATCAGTTCATTAGTAGCAGAGCAAATAATCGTTCTTTGATCCAGGAATAGTCTAGCGTACCAGTGATTCTTTTGCTGCCTCCCTTTACTTTGTTATATATATAGATATAGATATATATATATATATATATATATATATATATATATATATATATATATATATATATATATATATATTTATATGTATACATGTGTGTGTGTGTTTTTGTATAGATATATATGTGTGTATGTATGTATAATATATATATATATACATAATTTATATATTCACTCTTGCACTGTAAGTACAACTTTATAATGTATGATTACACATGAAAAATAGTTTTGCGTTGCGCGTAATTTACAAACAATTTGTCCTTGATCATGCTCAAGTGACTCACACCTGCTTTGGAAGTTTTATTTATATTCTTTTTAGAACATTTATAATTTACTTCCCCACAGGGGCATTGAGAGAATTGGAACATTGGTAGTAGAGCCCCTTATACGGAAATTTAAGGACGGAGTCAGAACTTCAGAATTTATCTTGGCCAAACTTATACAGAACTGCATTACACCTAAAGTAACGTAAAATAATATATATACAACTCTATACCTCACACATACAAGAGTAACCATGACTGAATTAACCCACATTTAGTAATGAGAAAAAGAGTGATATTGAAATGAAGCCCTTATTTATTAACAAAGTGCACTTTCTGCCTTGAAGGAAACTTCATCGTAAGTCAGAGTAAATAAGCATAAGTCGTAGAGGACTCATTTGACAAAGCAGGTATTTTCAGGTAGATCACAGTTAAATGTTTCTGTGGGAACCCAGATTTTAAACTGCAGTGGAAAAACCACGCGAAAAAGAACGTTAGCCAGCTTGACCTGTCGTGCCTAAACGGATTATATCTTTGGCTGGGTAAAGGTGGGGTGGTATGACGATTGGGGGAAGGGAGTTATAAAGGCTTCGCTTATTATTGACGTTTGTCGTAGTGGTCGCATGAATAAAAATCTATCTGAGGATTAGCGACTTCGCCTTCATATAACTGACCGAAATTCTTCAATCCGCTTCGTTTTGCGTTCTCAAGACCACCTTTTACCAAATTGAAGGAACCAAGTCCCGGAGTTTCGCGGATTAAACTGTCCATCAAGAGATTATCCTTTCCGGTCTAGGCTTCGCAATATGTTATGATAGAAGATGATAAATCATGAGCTCGTCCTAATGATGCATGATATTCACTCTTCTGCTTGTGGCCTAATGACGCAAAACTTTTACGTCAAGAATTTTACCTCTTCCATAAAATAGGAGATTGAAAGCAAAAACCTGCGGTCTTGACAAAATAAATGGGTCAAATATCCAAAATATTCGACAGCTTGATTAAGAACGTTTTAAGATATAGTTATCACCGATATTATTATCATAAAATCATCCAGGATCATTTTTGATGGCCAGCCTATCTGCCCTCGTTTGGCCCATCAGAAAGAACCCATTAATCTGTCAATTATAGTATTAAGGTTTCCTTAATAACTTATTTTCCTTTGCCATAACTGTTTTTAACAGATATAACTTTCATCTCCTTTTGAATGTCGTAAGATTTTTACACGCCTTTAGAGGAAAGTGTGTATTGCAATATATTTGTTTCTTCTTTAAAGAAACAAAGATAATTCTCAATATTTAACTCATGTTAGCAAATTTTTGTTTTCATATTGAGGACCTTTATTGTTGTAGCACCAAGCTGATTCAAGATCAATTAATCAAAAATTTAAATACTCGAATGCGACAAATATCCATAATGAAAGATAAAGAATAATATACTCTCAAAGATAGCATAATTTCTATAAAAAGTGGTGTGTTTTGATTCAAGCAATCTTAAGGTAGATACAATGACGAAGAATAAACTGATTCATATTCAGATGAACGATTGAAATATAGGTTAACGTGAAAACTTTCATGCTCCTAGTATCATGCAACAACCTCGACATCGCGGCAAAATAAATCGCCCCCTGGTCTCGCCAAACACAGCAATGGGCGAAGAAATACAAGATTAATTATCTTAATGCAGAGAGTGTGTAAAATCATTGGCTTACACTTCCCAGTACTGAAGTCGATAATAGTAATTACCTGAGGGTGGCAGTTAGCACGAAGTTATTTCTTGGGAGCGTATTAGCGTGTGGGTGATGTCCGGTGGCGTCGCTATCAATTCGCTGTGTCAAAATGTTTGCCTTCGTTGATGGCTTCGAACACGCGTGCCCAGTTTCTTTGATGGGAAAATGGCCAGGCGGGGAAGTCGTTGATGAGTTAATATTTCGTATTAATGAATACTTCACGAAAAAGGCAGGCAAACGGATAGAATATTCGCAGAATAACTCACACAAACATAGGCTTGAATAATATATACGTATATAAATGTGTGTGTTCGTGTGTATGTATGTATGTGTGTGTAGGCGTTCAACTGCATACCTTTTCCACATTGCAGGGGAGGACTTCAAAATGTTTGAGCCATTTGCTTAATCGCAACTGCACTGGGATGATGCTTCTATCTACCGTACATATACGCGCTTTACATGAGAAATGACCCATCCCAACCGATGAACTCCTGGGTACCTAATTTATTGCTTCGTTACTGGCCGTAATAGATTATTTGCGAAACTGATCCACGTCTCCCACCCGTACCCTACTGGGATCGATCTGGTGTTACTCCTTGTCAAGAGAACACCGATATTGCTTTAAGTATAATTATACAGGTGCCGTGAATCCTAAGTTGCTCAAAAGTAATCATGCAAATTGAAGGTTTGCCTTACAGCTGTCGACCGTCGATCCTTTTTTTTGAATTCAAGGGAATGGGTAAGTTGAAGGCAAAGGCTGAAATTAACATAATTTGTAATAACGGAGCAGAGAGAGAGACATTACAAGGCTACCAGAAAATCAACCTTAACATTTAGGCTTAGGAAATGGTGCTAAGATATTTGGCCTACGCTCAAACGAAAAGATGAATTCTTGATTTCGCGTGAAAATTAAACGTTTAACAAAGTGGCATAGGTCAACAACATTCATTGCGCTTCGGAAAAGGATAAACAAAACATTCTCTCTCTCTCTCTCTCTCTCTCTCTCTCTCTCTCTCTCTCTCTCTCTCTCTCTCTCTCTCTCTCTCTCGTGACTTGTGCTGCTCACCCCCTGACACCTATCATGCCAGATAATCCTTTCATTTATCATACATATATAAAAAGTACATTATACACGCGAATGGCAGGTGGACTAAAACGCTATGCTTATTACTGGCGAGCGGATTAACACTGCAGGCATCACGAGAGAGGTCATTCTCATTGTAGAAAAATTTTTACAATGAATAAGAATTGAAAGATGACCTTCATTTTTTTCTCGTCTTTGTTTGTCATTATTGTTATTTTCTATTGTGTAACAAAAACAGTGGATAATAGCATGTAAAATAAAAATAATTATCATTATTATAATCGTTTTTACTATTTGACAGAACCCAAAGGTATTCTTTTTAAACTTAAATTTCATGGATAAGAAAAAAATTTCGCGTTTTCAAAAGAGAAAATGGTTTTTAGAGACTGCAAATGCATGAACGTCAACTTATTTTGATATTCTCATGCACTCGTAATCTTTTGCGGAATCGCGAAAAATGCATTTACCTGACGCAAAAAAAAAAAAAATCCAACTCTGACCTCGAAATAATACCGTGTTTTTCACACAAATTATATATTTCTAAAAGAAGGAAGAAAAACGTAGTGACAGTAATTTTTTTAAATTTTATTCTGAGGCCTTATTCAGACACGAATAAAAAGAAAAAAAAACCAATAGAAAAAATATGAAACCAAAAGGGAGAATAGAAATGGATACTAAAACCTAATTATAGTTAATCATTTATCAGATCAGAACATTGAAAAAAATAAAAAGATGAAACAGAGAGAACGTGAAAACGAGGCAAAATATAAGAAAAAAACTTAAATTATTCCAGACAGCAAACAGGGTCAAGCGCATCTTTGCCAGTACTACGCTAAATCAGGAATTTAAACCATGAGAGGATTAAAATCAAAGGATTTGCTTCTAACCCCTCAGGTCCTTTTTAATGATTTAAATGGAAATTGCTGGCAAACTTTCATAAGGATTAATTTTTTAAAATAATGAGCAAATAGAGGCTAGGAATTACCTGGTGGTCTTATCATTATTTTTTATCTGCATTTTGTAGATAAGATTAATTGTAAGAAAATCCTGGTGTGTCTCAAAAAATAATTTTTACATTTTGGTGCATTTTAATAAAAGCATGTCTATAAGGTTTTTTTAATTTTTTCCAGTCTCGCTGTCTATATATTTTTCAGCCCTGAAAATGCAACGATGTAGATATGAAACGTTAGAAATAAATTGAAAATTGAAATAAATTGAAAATTGTATCAAGTATTATATTTATATATATATATATCCTAGACATATATATTATATATATATATATATATAAACGTTGGCCTTTAAAATAAGATGAGAATTATAGTCCTTTAGACACCTACGATATATATATATATATATATATATATATATATGTGTGTGTGTGTGTGTGTGTGTGTGTGTGTTTGTGTGTATACATGCACATTAAAGCAAATGAAAATACAAAATCAACCCAAGAAACAAAGTTTTGCCACTGATTGCCAGGTATGATCCCTGAAGTTGTCCCCATTGGGAAGATGACCAACACGACTTTGCGTCCTAGGTCGTGGAAAAAGGAATCGATTTCAAGGAGATTAATATGCCATATTCTCGCGGAATCCTTGCTCCGCTTTTGAAATGCAAATTCCAGCTGGGTCGGTGGTGCAATTCCCATATCAGGCCTTCGACCCTAAAAAAAATGTGAGACGGGGTTGGCTTACGATTTTAACAAGAATGTTAACGGTACGGGTAAGGTATATGTACACCATTTTGAGTCATGCTTCTGCGTAACTACATTATTAGAGTAAGAAATATTACAAGCGAATCTCACGTTTCATGAGTCAATGACAGAAGACCACAAAGATACAAGCGAAACGAAAATGATAAAAGAATTCTCCAGGAAGAGACCCCCAAAAGAGAAGCAAACAATTTTCCGGTGCTAACCTCGTCTAACATTAGCCTCGAAAAGAGCAACAGGAGTGACAAGGCAATCAGTGTAATGCATGTTGCTTCCTTTGCCTTAATCTCTCTCTAAGCTTTCATGGCCTCACGTCTATATGACTCAAGGAGCTTGGTCTGAAAGATTCCGGAGCGGGTTGGGCGTTGGCCCCTGGGCCGTGGTAGGGTACTGGGGATGAAGGGAAGGATTGGGTGCTTGGGTTTGTGGTGGTGGTGGGGTTGGGAGGTTGGGAGGGTTGTGGGTACGGCTACTGGCCAGGACCTGGTGTGAGCAACCTGATGTTTTGACAGCAAAACTGGAGGGCAGAGGTAACAAATGAGGGAACCTTGACCAAAGGGTTTAGATGACTTTCAAAGTCTTAATATTCCAAAGATACGAAAGTTGATTGTGAGGATAGCGTGTTGAATATGAATGATGTCTCGGAGCAGAGCCCGTCCACGACTTTAAAGATATTATGAGAGATTATTTCGAAAGGATTCCTTGCAGGATGAATGCGGCAGATAATGTTTGGTCTGCAAGCTAACGATGGTTTTATATAAAGGTTACATTGTGTTTAATAACTTTCGAAGGTGAGATAGAAAATGAAATTAGTTCAATTACAATTGAAACTGCCTCTGCAGAATACGATGAATACAAAGTAGAAGATTATTTGTTATCCTGGATGGTGTGTGGCGGAGTCAGGCAGCCTATTATAAGCGAGAGAGGTAGAATAGACCTCCAGAGTTTAATTATATTACCGCTTCACCTTGCTCCAAAGCATTCCATCGATAAGTAGGCAATGCACTTATAAGATGAGAAATCTCTGCACGCGTACAATAAGTAGATGTGCTGTTGATGAGCCCTATGTTCTGGCATGCATTAATCACAGAGAATATCGTGGATCTAGGCCAGAATAGAGGAAAGGGGTCGGCGCTCTGATGATGAACCTTCTGGTATTTTTACTCATGAAGAATATCTTGGGTACCAGGTACCACAGGAGGGCCTTTCCCCAAGCAATTGTTAATAACTGATTCACTGCAACCTCGACCAAATGATAAATTTTGTCTTTGGAGTTTGCAGTGATGGAGTAAACGGTCTTTGATTTAGAGATTGTAATGAACTGGAAAACAAAACAAATGGGAACAGTTAAACAGACAAAAAGAAAGCGGTGAGTGAGGAAAGAACAGAAGAGAAAAGAAAGATATTAAACGATAAATAGAACGGAAAGGACATGAACACTAGAAGAATAATAGGGAAAATAAAAAAGGGAAAAGGGAAATGAATTGAAATTGGAAGCGCTGGCGGTTTCTCTAATCCAACCTGCGTGTGATTAAGTAATTATATCGAATTTAATTGTCCAACAATTATGCGACTTTGCCATCCAGCAGGAAGATTTGAGTTCTAATTCCTTTATATTCATTCATTTTATCTTTATTGAGATATCAAAAATATTTGTGGGAATTAATCGTCATTATGCCTTTTCATCAATATCATCTCGCATGTTTCAGTGAAGATAATAGAATATATATATATATATATATATATATATATATATATATATATATATATATATATATATATATATATATATATATATATATATATATATATATATATATAAAGAGAAAGATAGAGAGAGAGATTATTTCTGTTTTCTATTTATCTCAATGTCTCTGTTTGTACCTTTTGCGTTGTGTAGACTTCTCGTCATAAGCATTATATAAAGCATTTTACTAGAGCAATCTCTGGCAAAAGGCATCGGAATCCGACAGATTATTTTATACAAATAACGGAATATAATGAAAGTAAGAATTATTTAAAGAAAAAGTCAGTCAAATTACGGACAACCTTTTTGTGAATTAACTCTCATTCCTGTGTTAAGATATAAATATGCACGTATAGCATAAACCAACGAGTGACAAACACCATCCACATGAATGTACTTCCCTGCTAGCATTTACTCTCACGCATGCGCACACGAGCACGTGAAAAAGTAAAACGGTGCGTACATCCAGTCATTAAGACTCCATTATTCTCGTCATACATCAAGCTTAGCAGCATTTACGCCAGTGACACATTTCTCAAATTATTTCTAACTGTAATCTACATAAAAATTTGGACATTGCCTCAACAACTTCAAGTTGACAGGCTGTACTTAAACCGGATTTAACAAAATAAGAAGATTCATAAGTGGTATATATTAGTAAAGAATAAAGCATACGTTGTCTGGTTTCCGAGAAGCGTTTCAAATACAGGACCTGAAACTGGAAAGGGAAAATAAAAGGGTCATTACTACTCTTGCTGTCTCTCCTCATTTGAAAAAAACAACCGCTAGCTGCAAGAGGTTGACTAAATGGCTTTGACCTTCGTAGCAAAAGATTGTGGAATCAATTTGGGAAATTAGAGCTAATTGTTCTAATGCGGTCATAGAACGAAGTGCTATATATAGCCTGTCCGACTCTCTGATAACATATTGTTGACTATCAATTAAGTGTTTTATCTCAGATTAGGTCTGGCTAAACGATACAGCCATTGTTTTTGTAAATCTTTTCCGAAATGATTATAATTTTTTTATATGTGTATTCTGAAATGTAGTTGATTGATATCACTTTTCTTTACCGTGTTATTGCTACTCATTGCTAATAAAATCTGGAATTTCTCTGTATCTCTGAAAATGCACCGAGGAATTTTTAAGATTTTAGATCGTTGTACTTTTAGAACAACTGTAAAGTTCATTACTTATGCGATGAGTTTTAACAGTTATTCCAAATGCAATGTTTGAATGTTCTTTAAATCTTATAATAGTCAAGATTCCAGCTATATCCTTCGGAGATGAGGCCCCCACGTTTTCCTTCCTTAAATTGCTTGCTTATTCGGTTATGATCTGAAAGCAACTATTGACCGTTAACTTACGGTAAAAGGAAAAATATTGGGTATCAATTTAAGTCTAAAATGAAAGTTTTCCTTCATTCAGCCTCTGAAGAGTACCAAGGTTTATAATGACCAATCGAGTTGGAGGGATACTTTTATGCCAACATTCCGGTAATTTTAATATCAAAATATCTTTGAACGAGATATGATAACGATGATTAAAAAATCTATTCGTAAGCAGAGCATTCTTCCTCCCACAAGTTTCCTCCTCCCCAAAAACTTATTTTGGAAACTGTACAATACACTTAAAAAGATATATATACTTTTTCCATAAGCAATGCAAGGTTTTCCTTTGATAATCTTATGCCATGACTTCCAATAGATTCAATTGCTATATTAACTGATTTTTGCAGTCTTGTTACACCTAGGCTTCATAAGAGACTGGTGCCCATAAAATCAAACACGTTATGGTTAACATTGCAAATAGAACTGCCTGCTTGTGCAATGGACAAACGCGCCATCATTTCTTGACAACACTCTAACCACTGAAAACCTATCACGAAGCCCACCATTTCCCAAAGCTTCCGTAAGATCCACCCGAACCTTTGCACGTTCCTGCTAATAAGCAATATACAAGCAAAAGCATAACCTCGTTGGCGGTGATATGTCCTAAAACAGGATATATTTTAATATTCTTTCTCTGTCAAGTGGAATAAGTCAGAGAAACAAAGAAACTCGCGCAGTATTGCTAATGGACACTTATCAAACGCCCAGAGTTGATTGCCACTCTGACTACCCAGAGCTTAAGCAATTATCCCAAATATTTACTAATTAATGGGAGGTTAAATAATAATGGCCCTGGGTGAATTATCTCGGCTCCGTGAAAAGAGGTGAATGGAAGGGCGTAGGAAAGGAAGGTGAGACGCGGAAATTAATAACCTCTAAGCATGAAGGTACAGAGAAACGTTTGTGAAATCCTGATATATATATATATATATATATATATATATATATATATATATATATATATGTGTGTGTGTGTTTATCTATATATAATATATATATTTACACATGTACATATATATATATATATATATATATATATATATATATATATATACAGTATATATATATATATATATATATATATATATATATATATATATATATATATATATATATATATATATATATATATATATATATATATATACAAAGAAAATAAACCGAAGAAATATTCGTACGCGTGGAATGAAATGCACCAAGAAAATACTATGCATTAGGCGAAGAAATCTCCTATGCCATATATGCCCAGTTCCCTATGGGTTCTCAGTATGTGAACTCACTGACCCCATAGTACGCGACGCACAGAAGGTCAAGTTACTAAAATAAAGAATATAGCTTCAAAGGATCGATGACCAGCTTTTAAAAGATACCAGACTCCAATTAATGCCTTTTTTATTATTAGCAATTATAGGACCTGCCTAAGACCTTGAAAGAGAATTACGTTCTTTCATCCTATTCTGTCATTCGGTTGATGAGTCCTTTACAAAATCTCAGCGGAATCCCTGACAGCTTGGCAGTGACCGCCATAAAAACGTTGACCTTTCATGGAAAGATAGACTTTGCCAATTACGAGAACAGAGGCCCACAGATCGAGAAAGGGCAATGTTTCCGCATCAATACTAATGTTGAGTACTGTGAGAATTTAATTTGTATAAAAAGACAATAAACTTCGTAAAGATTTTTATATAATTACAAAGATATTCAACATTTTCTCAAAAAATACAATAAAACCCGATGAAATATAAATAGAATTCCGGTAAAAGCGAATGAAATAAACGAGCTAACAAAAGAAGTGACCAGAACTATAGCAGGCTTTAACAGAGGTTGCGTGAAGGTAATTGCTTAGCGTTTTGCAGTTCGGAGTTTATGGCAGTAGAATGGGCGCGTTTTTTTTATATGTGCATCTCCGTTTTTCTTTGTATCTTTAAAAAGATATTGAAATCCAGTTTTAACAGCCGATACGAGCTGAATTGGTATGCAAAATAATACCAGTTTTACTGCAGAATGAGTACAATTTCTGTTTGTAGGCGTGTCTTCATCTTCACTCATGCATCCTTTGACAAGCTGAAATAATACCATCATTTCCAATTGCCGCATTTTCTCATTAGAATGAGAACAGGTGGTACAATATTTGTCATGCAGTCCTTCATTTCTTGCAGAGGAAAATCGTCGCACTAGATCGTGGAAAGGAAGGTTTTCAGTAAATGTCAGGAACACTGGATTGTCATGGAGATAGCCTTAATGGCCGTCAGTAACACAAGACCATACACAGAAGACTATTAATGGCTGCTGATAATGTTGGATCGTAGAGAAGATTCTTAGTCTTGGTGAGACTATTTTGTGGATGCCAATATCTCTAGATGTTAGAGGGAGACTCTCAATGACAGCCATTAGTACTGGATCGCAGGAAGATTCTTGAAGGCTGCTAACAGCACGATCTCATGACAAGAGTTGCCAAAGGTTCCGGTCATTCTCGATGCCGTTTGACAGCGACGCAGGAAGTGGCAGCAGCTACTCCAGTAGGAAGAAGGATCCGTCGCTCCTGCCTAATCCTGACCTGAAAGGGTTTGTAGGACTCCTCTTCATCTATTGTAGTTTTGAAAAGCGGTTTTTCCTTTACTTTTTTTTTTTTATAAAATGAGTATTTCAGCCTCTTTGTTCTCACTGCCTGTAAAGGTTTCTCTGTAGTTTCTTTGCATTTCGTAGCTAAGTTCTACAAGATACAAGCATTTTCATTTAGCTAAAAGTTATTTTAATTTCATTGTCTTATTTTCGGCATTTTACTGGTATCATATGTATGATAAAGATACTTTTTTTACGTTTGCGACAATTATTCACTGGCCATTATCTTCCTAGGCAGATAGAGTTTAAGGTAAAAACGTGGGGCTGAACGCGAAGGAAACAACAGACCTGCAGAACAAATGAGTCGCGTAATAAATGAGCAGGATGATAATTCAAAGGCTTATCAGTACATTGATTGCATGTGGTGGAGGAGGTTACGAAGACTGGCGCTGATTTTCGTATTTCTGTCATCATCGTCCCTTCCACCGCAGGTCCAACGCTGCCATGAGGCGCGTCCACGCCTACAGGGAGAAAGAAAAGAGCAAGAAATTAGCCGAACTGGACCGCCTCTGCGCCGCGGCCGAGAATGCTCACGCTGGTCTCCGCCTCTACATGCTCATCACGACGCCTTCGGCAGCGACTCCGTCGCCGCCCCCAGCCAAAGTGGTGCCTCTTCTCTCCGACAGAAACGGGTGGTTACAGAACAAATGGTAATGCTGCTCTAACAGAATAACACACGCTGAATTCGTTACTGTTCGTTTGCATGGCACCTCTCTTGCATTGCTATAGTTATTCATTATCCTCGTCATTCAGTATATCCTGTCACTCGTAAACATTTTTCTAAAGATAAGAAGCAAAAGAATTATATTTTAATAAGAAAATGAATATGAAAAAAATTAACAGTAAGCACCTTTCAGCCAGATGTCGTTATATTCTGATACCAATCACCACTATACTTACGCATTTCCATACCCCAAAACGAAAGGTCCTAAGGAGTTAAAATACTTGAATCCTGTTGTGTCAACAAAACCTATAGAAATCAGATTTTCTTGTCTTGGTGTTAGGAGAAATTTGCATGTTGCTTCCACTTAAAGCATAGCCTTCTATTATACCGAGATTATTTCATTGTACAAGAGAATCATGTTACGTATAAGGAGAGCTCGCTTTTGTAGATTTTGAAAGCAAGGAAGAAGCAGTGAAACCCCAAAATTAGTTTGTTTGTAAGCAAGAGTTCACGAAGGTTTTTAAGTAATTAAGGAATTTCTTAAGATTTACATAACACCAAACTATGTTACACTTTTCTAAGCTTGTGCAACCGATAAAAAGCTTCTTTATCAATGTAAAGCGAATTATCTGAATACTGATATACTGTAAATATAAAAGGTATAATCTTAAAATTAGGTTCCTAAGATTAAGATTAAAGATTAATCTATACTCTAAATATGAAACAATGACCAGGAAATTTTTTGTCCTAACTCCATCATAATCAAAAGTATTTTAGTAAACTACAGATCTAAACGGATTCCTTTTCATTTACTAAAGCTAAGCAAAACCCACGCCCTGTCTCATATAAGGCATGAAAGCTTTTGACGTAATCTCTCGCCTTCCGCTACCTTTATGAGTGATGCATAAAAACGTTTTACCTGTTAATCTCTAATTCTTTTCTCTCATGCTAGATTTAACATACTGCAGTACAAACTAAACACTAATAACTCCATGGTAACTGCTTTGCCGAGCGTCTTGCTCTTAAAGCTTTTGCGAGGTGATTCCTGGATTTCTTTAAAAGAGGCCTATAACAGCTTTTGTTAAAGGAATTCTGTAGAAAGTAAACGGCTGTCTTTAAAAGAAATCTTAACATGAAAAAAATATGTCTGATTTTGAAGAACTTGTATCGCTTTCTAATTAAATTTTTCAATGGCTGTCCAAAGTATATGATGTTTGATTATTCCTACGTAATACCTATATATTGCAGTTGTCGTTGTAGGTTTTATGATTGTTATACTTACCATAACTGACTGCTCCCTTGATTACAAATCACATACCAGAGCAAATGATTTCTGATAGCTAAGATGTTTGTCTTTAATTTTTTGCATTCAGATAATTTTGAATAATTAACATAAAGGAGAGAGAGAGAGAGAGAGAGAGAGCTACTTTTATTTAATAAGATTATTCTACAAATTAAGGCAACTAGGAATACACAATGAAAAAATGGCATCCAGCGACAATTTGTAAATCTTAGCATCTCGTTTTAGATCTCCACGAAGCATAGCTCTTAAAATTATCATACCACTGGAGAGAGAGAGAGAGAGAGAGAGAGAGAGAGAGAGAGAGAGAGAGAGATGATGTAGTTTTACAAGAAGACACAATTTCCTATTACACATTCTTCTACTGAATATCAGTACAACTGGACATTTGACAGGAACATATATCAGTCTGCTGGAAGAGAAGTACTGGATATGGGGTAACAAGATATTGGATATTGGATGAGGCCTGAGACACAACAAAGATCAGACAAAAACAAAAGGTACGTATAGACCAACTTCAGGGAGGAAATAAGGAACGCAAAGAAGAACTCGCTAAGCACTGAAGACTAGTTAAATGATGATCAAGAATACATAAAAGAGAATATATATTAATCAAATATATATTCGTACATTTTAACGGTAGAAGCAGAATAAAACAATGGTAGGCAAAATGTTCTTTGTAAGGTCATGAGCTTTTAGCAACGATATAGGATAGGCCACCACCGGGCCGTGGTTAAAGTTTCATGGGCCGCTGTTCAAACAGCATTATACCGAGCCCATCGAAAGATAGACCTATTTTCGGTGGCCTTGATTATACGCTGTAGCGCACAATCAAGGCCACCGAAAATAGATCTATCCTTCGGTGGTCTCGGTATAATGCTGTATGAGCCGCGGCCCATGAAACTTTAACCACGGTCCAGTGGTGGCATATCCTATGCCACTGCTAAAAGCACGATTATGGATAACTCTAACCTTAAATAAAATCAAAACTACTGAGGCTAGATGGCTGCAGTTTGGTATGTTTGATGATTGGAGGGGTCAGCATACCAATTTGCAGCCCTCTAACCTCAGTGTTTTTTAAGATCTGAGGGCGGACAGAAAAAAGTGCGGACGGACAGACAAAGCCGGCACAATAGTTTGCTTTTACGGAAAACTAAAAATCTTAAGAGATGAAAAACATCACATTATGGTGGCACATTTTCAAAGAGAATTTTTGCTTCAACTGAAATGTGAAGCCATAACTAAGGTCCCAGAGGAAGATAAACCGACGGAATGTGATAAGGTAAGCGTTAATTCATACAAATGATTCCCAGAATACACTGATTTGGTGTCTAGAATGCGGGCGGCACTGTAGTTACAGTGGTAGGTCCAGTGGTAACCCGGGATTTATGTAATGGGACCACCCCCAACCCACCCCACCCCTCTGGTAAGTGGTTACGCCCTTGATGGTTTTGGCAGTTTCACGGCTCCTTCACTCGCCGTTCAAGAGCTATTTTTTTTGGAAGTGCTTCAAGTTGTAAGAGTGAAGTGAGAACCATGGCCCGCTCTACCGCCGCCTTCCGGATATTTCACCAAAAGCGCCTCCCCGCCAGTTGGCGAAGAAGAGGACCGGATGTAGAACCTCTCCACCCATCAATCTCTTCATCCTCCACCTCTTCCTCTTCCTCGCAAACCCCCTCAAATCCTCCTCCTTCTCGGCCTCCTCACCCTCAATGCTCACCCCCTCCCCCTCTTCGTCCTCCTCCACATCCTTTTCTATCCTCAACCCTTCCTCCTCCAGTCTTGGACACGAGTGAGTGCCCTCCACTGACGAAGTCGGCCTCCTGAAAATTTCCAAGGTGGTATCCTCATTTATAAGTCAAAAGGCGACTGACACTCAAAGTGATCAAAGTTTCTGGATCAATACAATTAACAAGAGATGTATTCAAAGCCATTCATGGAGAAAATCTTAGGGAGGGGGAAACATTGCATAAAAACCCTTGCGTGTGAAATGAAATCAACAGGTGTTGATGCTCCCAGTGAAGTCATTTCATCTTTTGCAAAACTTTGTGTCTTTTTTAGGATGAGATGCCTAAACAAGAAAATAAAATAAACAATAAAATAATAAAAAAAATTCAGAAGACTAAAAAATAGTTTTTTGTTTTTGTTTTCCTTCAATTGTTTTATGAAATATATGTTTACGAAAAGAATCCAGAATCCAAACCACCGAACGAGACCACGAAGAAACCTACAGATTTTTGAACGAATACTTCAATAAAAGCACTTTCCTCATCTCAAACTGTCCTTTTCCGATATGAATATTGGCGTCAGTTGCTGACCAACATCGCTGAGCCTGAAAAGCGAATTATAAGAACAGAAAAGATCCTTTATAAGATATATTCGCAGAATACAGCCATCCTTCTCAATAATAATAATAATAATAATAATAATAATAATAATAATAATAATAATAATAATAATAATAATAATAATAATAATAATAATAATAATAATAATAATAATTTATTCAAAATTGACGGTTTAAACCGAAAACATTTAAACTCTCAGGTGTCGACTGGGCCTAGATATCGGCAGTTTTTGTCGGCTTATTGTCAAAATTAACACATTTTGAAGTCTAATCGTTCAGATATGTTTTAAATTAGGTTTATAGATAATTTTTCGTTGCCTCTGTGTCCCCCGTGAGCGACAAACCGTCGAAAACCCTTCGTATAACTTTCTAAAATCCTTTCCAATTAGAAATTCTATTATTTTACTTTAGTTTACCACTAAAATCCTGTTTTCTTTAATAGAAAATTCGAGTAAAAAATAATTTCTTTTTACCGCAAAAACTCCTTTTCCAATATGTTTTGCGTTTCTTAAATTACGTATATAGTGCAGTAAGAACATAGACATGCTAATAAACATGTTATGTGTAGATATATGCAAATAAATGAGACGCAAGATGAAGGTGCCATTGAAGAAGAACCAAAGTACTGAAGGCCTAAAGAAGATCGTTTACTCTTCGGTTAAAAAAAGTCTAGAATGTTTAGGCATTTTATTTTGTTTAATTTATGAAATTTATTAGTCATTAATCGTTCGTAAACTTTATATTACTTGTTACTGATCGTCAATATTTCAAACTCGAAAGCTAGGAAGTGGTCCCACGGCAAAATGGGTGGTAGCTTTCTAACGTTTTTGAGTGGTTTAAACGAGTTCGCGTGCTTCTAAGATTAAATACCTTCAATATTTGGATATATACTAATTTATTTTATCAAATATTTTTTGTAAAAAAAATACCGCAATGCCTTCATTATCTTCGTATTTTCTTTTTATTTTCTCTACCTTTGTATGAAAACTGGGTGACTAAAATAGCATAGGGGGGCTATCTTTCTAAAACGTTTTTTGGATTATTGTAGCATGTTGGCGCGTGCGTACTTTCAAATAAATTTAACTATCAAATGATTATTTATTTTAAGTATTTGTGCAACTTAATAAGTTGGAATTTCCTAATTTTCTTTTTATTTCCATTTTTTAACCTCTACTTTCCAAAAGTGTCCTCCCCGCGTTCTCTCACGTCGCCTAGCAACAAGCAACTGTTCCCCAATTTGACGTCTGTCTTTGTTTTGATATTGTTGTGGGAGGAGGATTTGAAAGCGACCGGACGAAAATCTTAGTGTATTTGCCGTTATTGCGTCATGAATGTGAGATACGTCGAGAATAAGTGTATACAAACATGGTCGGATTAATTAAATACGTCGGAAATGGTGCTGAAATGCTGTATTTAAATTATATGAATACTAAAAGCGCCAAGTTCGAAGAGACGAGGAGGCCATTCCCAGTCGGCCATGTAACCGGCTCCACCTTGAGCATATTTAAGCGTAAAACCGACGTTAAATACCATTATGAAGTGACTCGACGGTATAATTTGAATCTAATTACACCTGGTAATTATCCAGTAACGTTTATTCAGATTATAATTATAGTTACATCCCTAAAATTAACCTTTCCAACTTAGGATTTTGGTGGAAGTCAATCATATCCTGTTAGCTCTCGGGGTTCACGGGTAAGGATAAACAAAGGCGTATTTAAAAATAATAAAATACTTTATTTGATGATTTGAGTGACCCAAGGGCATATTTAGGACTGAATTACACTACTATAATGCTTAATTCAATTTATAATACTGTTGTTACTACAGTATTAACTTAATTTTCGTATGCAGTTTTTAGTGGAAGTTAGGACAAAAAAGCCGTATTTAATAATGACCCAAATGAATATACTGGTACCACTTTAATTATATTTAGAATATACTCAAACTGCTTTAAAATATTACCCATGTGTTGTAGAGGTTATTACATTAATAATTATAGCCTAATAGGCGAAGTTTAATACTTCGAGGTACTTCATAGATTAGTCTATGGGCTAGTGGGCATGAATAGCTTAAGGTTTAAGATAGTTTTGCTGTTTTAACTGACAAATAGCTGTCAAAGTCTTTATTAGACAAGATTGTAGGTTATTTGACAAGATTGTAGGCTATTTAGCCCAGTGCTAGAAGTTAACATAATGGGCTAATTATTGTGAGTTGCATTGGGCATAATTATAGTTATTTAAAGTGCTTAGGTAAATGTGTTTTTTGTATAGAAGGATACAGTATTAATGATTGTTTTAGCTCTGAGCTAAAGAGGTAAATAATGATTCAGTTTTTATCAATATTACAACAAACTGTAGTGAGTGGTTATCAATCCTTGCAGTTCAAGACTTACTTATATATTTTTTATTCGTATCAACTCTCTTGTGAGTAAGTAATTTATGTATTTTCATTTTCAGGTTCACTGACCAGGCTTTGCATGAAGACCTGTTGCCATTTCGCCACAGTCTGGACAGAAACGACTTTAGCGAAGTGGACGGACTCCCACTTTCATGCCAGGAAAGGGAGCTTGATGTCGTGGTACGATGTTATCCAGCCTTCGTGATGGGACTGGAGTCAGCCATTGAAATAGGTAAGTTTATGAATAATTTTGAACTTTCTTATTATGTGGTTTGTTAGTCTTGAAGTTCATTAACCCATCGATAACTAAAGTGTCAACACAAGTGTAAAACTACGTATGTTATTTAGTAAAAAATGCGGACAGAAGTCTATTTACATTAAAAGCTGTTGTTTTTGGTTTTATATGTACAGTAGTTTGTATATACAGTAATTCTAAGCCGGCGTTCCACGGTGAGCTAGACTATGGCCGTTGACATTTTCCTGTTATTTGACTTGCTTTACAAGAATTTAAAGTCATATTTTGTCGGCTGGCTGTAACTAAACTGTAATTGACCTTTGAAGGCTACACAACGGTACCAGCGGGTCCCCTGCACCAACCTATACAGTTCAAAGATAAATTACAGTTTAGCTACAGCTGACCGGCAAAATATTACCTTAAACTCTTGTAAAGCTAGTAAAATAACATGGAAAAACGTCAAATGCCATAGCCTAGCTTGACTGGACACTATTCGAAGCTTGCTGTCAGGGCGAAGTAACGTAAACGGTAAACAAAGTTTACAGTTTAGCTACAGCCGATCGGCAAAATATTACCATTTCTGCTTGCAGTTTGAGGGTGGCAGAACGGCGCTTCGTGCCTTATCCGCATTTTGAAACATTCTTGGCAAGCTCGTATGTTTTGGCAGGCAATAATGTTGCACTGCGTGCGCTAGCCACAGGGGTTACAGAAAATGTAAAAAGAATATTACTTGAAATTCTTGTAAAGCAAGTAAAATAACATAGGAAAATGTCAATTGCCACAGTCTAGCTCACCGTAGAACACCGGTTTAGAATACTATTCTCTCAGTTGGAGAACTTTGAGGCATCGAGCTCCCCTGTAAGACCGTGCATGCGTGATAGGGCCTGGAATCAGCAGTAGTAGTAATACACGAAAAGTGCCTTTGAAACGGCTCCCATTGTCCATTTATTTGCCCTTTTTTTATGCTTGTATTTCGTGTTCCAAATGACATATATAACAGGAGATATAACAATAAGGTGCCCAAACCTTTTCCCAAGTTATTTACCCCACCCAAAACCCCAAATTCCCAACGGGTCCCCCTTACTGTTAGCTATTCTCGAAATTGTTTTACCCCACCCAAAACCCCAATTCGCAACGGGTCTCCTTTACCGTCGGCTACAGTTCTAAGGTAAATTACTGCTTAATTACAGCCACGCAAAAAAATATTACTTTAAATTCTTTTGCACCAGGTAAAATTCTATAGAAAAACGTCAACTGCCATAGTCTAGCTCGCCACGGAATTCTGGCTTCGATTTATCGTATATACAGGTATGGAGCTCAAGAAGGAAATAGTTAGGCTTATTAGGTTTACACAGTACTGAAGCCTGCTGTGCTTTCCAGAAGCGTCAGATTTAACAGCACACGCTTGATACAGCAATACTCAGCAACACATCGACTTAATAAACTTCTATGCTTGTCAGCTGCATTATCATTAATTTTTTTTTTCTTAAGTGTAAGGTATCTACAAAATATTCAAGTGCAGGTTATAATATAGGGTCAGTGTTACTTATCAGAAAGCCAAACTCCCAAAGTGTGCTGATTTAAGGTGCTACTGTAAATTAATTGTGTACAGCACTCAGCACATTTGGTTATCTCTTAGACATTTAGGTAACAGGATCTTGATCTGTACTTGGAGGTAAATATTTTGACAGGTAGCACTGTACGAGGGCTGTTATATCAAGTTCTAAGCATTAAAATTGTTATTAGTTCTTTATGAATGTTGGTGTCAAGTTGGCTGAGACCAATTGCAGAAAAAGAATGTCTTGTGTTCTGCATATCGTATCTGGGAAATAACGTGTAATGACACTTCTTCCAGAGTTTATCCTCCTTTGTAAGTTAGAACTATGATGTCTTTGCTTTGCATGCATATTCAGCCTTGGAGCTGTGCAATGGTGGTCAAGACAAATTTGTTTGTCATAGTCTTGCAAAAACTTTAGGCTGAAAAATTTTAGACAGTACACTGTGCAAATTTGACTCCTCCACAAATAGCAGCAAGATTAGCCATTTTGTATTTGTAGAGTCTAAAACGGAGTTGAGTTTTCGACAGGGTCGAGTTAGCTTTTAACTAGGTACAGACTCTTTGGGTCAATTAGTTCACTTTTTAGACGTGCTGCATTATTTGTCAAATCCCTAGCCTGCAGATATTATTCTAGCTGCAATCCATCTGCTACCCTGTAGTGGGGTAGAGGCGTCACTGCTCCTTACGCGATGCACTGTTGGATTACTTAAGGTTCTTTGCAGGATCCCTTCGGCCCCTAGCCAGAACCCCTATCATTAATTGGTGCTTCTTGGCTTGTTATCTGTGTTTCATGAATCCCCGAGGAGCTGGTACTAAACACAGCATCCCAAGGCGCTTCCGCCACGTGTAGTACTAGCACCTCAGAGGTGAATGTGAAAACACGGACTAGGGGCAGTATATTCTAGTGATAAACAGTGTATATTGCATACCAGAGTAGATTCATAAAGCTTAAATAACAAGCCAAAGTAGCACCCTTTAATTTTATGTCCTGTACTGTACTACCGTTCATATTCTTTTCTGCCTCAGCTGTCCACCCTCTCCTAACAATTGTTTCATAGTGCAGTTGCTTTGAGGTTTTCCTTCTGTTATGCCTTTCAAACCTTCACTGCTTAAGTTTTATATACCTTATTCCATTCCATAATCCATCAGCTAGGGTGTAGATTTGATTCAACTAACTGTTAATAATACATCTTGTTTTTCAGGTTTCTGGGTGTCACATCTGGACGAAGCCGATGGAAGTTCAAATTTTATACAGCAATACATTATGCGGCCAGTTATTGCTAAATGGTAAGAGATATCTTTTTTTTTTTTATCTAATTAAAGCTAAATAAACATATAGTTTATATCAAGCATAACAGAAAATATGAATGGTTAAAACCAATATCATTAATTCTTGCTCACTAGGAAAGTTCTTAGTAAAATCGAAGACAGTTCATCAAGATAATGAACCTTGATCTTTTGCAAGAATCCCCCAAGCTTTCATGGATGAAGCTGAAGCCATTTGTTATTTAATTTTCAGTAATTTAGACAAATGGTTTCTTGTCAAAAGAATTTAGAGCTGAACATTTGATTAATCCAAATTGGTGTTGAACTTACCGTATGTTTTATGGGTCTTAATTATTCTTTAGGAAGGCATTGATACAGTAACCTGTTTTGTACAGTTAATAAGAATCCAATTTGTTTCAAAGCTAACGTAGCTGACTATCAAAGAACTGTAACAAGTTTTTGCTCAGGCTAATACAGTACAGTAACTGTATTAAGGACGAAATTGATTAAACCTTCCAATAAGTGTGACATGATCAGGTATGTTCACAGCACTATTTAAAAGGTCGGTTGCATAAAATGCTGTGTTGTAAGAGGAGTTGGTATTCATTAAATATGTAGACTTGAGCCGAGCACATAAATGACATTCTGGGCTACCATTTCCATCATATAATTAACATTCGCTAGTTTGCTGGTAGTTTTATCATGGCTATAAGTAGAATGTGGAATAATTTGCCTAGTGCAGTTGTGGAATCTTCTGGTCTCGGGAAGTGATTAGCGAGGGAAAATTCATTCCTGCTCTCTGTTGATGTCTCCTGAATTCAGGTGTTTGGTTTGATTTTCTATTCTCTCTTATTTATTGTTTCACAACCTTTTCCTGTAACTTGTCTCCTTCTTCCCCGTAGGGGTTAGTGCCGTCAGTGCACTTTATGTGGTGCACTGTAGGCTTTACTTAGGTTCTTTGCAGCATCCCTTCAGCCTCTAGCTGCAACCCCTTTCATTCCTTTGTTGTCCTCCTGTTCATAATCTGTCTTCCATCTTACTTTCCACCCCTCCTAACAATTGTTTCATAGTACAACTGCAAGGTTTTCCTCCTGTTACACCTTTCAAACGTTCTAACTGTCAGTTTCCATTTCAGCACTGAATGACCTCATAGGTCTCAACGCCTGGCCTTTGGCTTAAATTCTTTATTGTATTGTATTCTATAACTTGTCTCTCTCTCTACCGGCTGATTTCCCCTTTGGGGCCCCCTTGGGTTTGTTATAAGCTGTGATTCCATCCATAAGGATTTTCAGTTGAAGATTTAAAGAAAGTTAGCTGCCATTTTATAAGTGAATTTTATGACAAAGCTTGAACGTTTTATACTACAGTGCTTGAGGTCAGGATCAGCTCATTAATGGAAGGTTTAGGCTAGATCATTTCATATTTATGTCAGTTATACTCTGTTCATAGAGAATTGACCCTTTGCAGGTTTCTGCTACAGAGCCTTGTTCGCAAAACAGGAAACCATCACCGAGTAGAGGTACTGTACTCTGGTGGCTTGCGAAGTAGGAAGAAGACTGATGAAAAAATTACTGGTAGAAGACATTCACCAAAATTATGACTGCTGGAGAAGTAACAAAACATAAAAGATCTGCCAGGGTACGTCTCAGCTGTGATCACATACGAAGTAAGTGAAAACTCCCTGCATGGTACTGCCTTCCCTCAGGATTTTTATTGTTTGTAAAATTAGTTCCCAAAGAATTGGTGTTGAAGTTAACTATAAATTCACTAGATTTCTTAGAGATTGTAAAGGTATAGGTATAGGGCCTCAAATTGCGGGTGCTAAGACCTAATAAGAATTTATCTCGTGTTTGAGTTTAAGCAATTGGAGATCACACTCATTAATTTATGGTTCAGCAATTTTTTTGTAATATATTTCAGGAATTCGAAAAAATTTCATTACTACAGCCCTTTGAATCTGATTTAAATTATTGGCTGTACAGCAAAAAATACTGTGGTGCTTGATTTTCATTAAATAGTCATTTCTAATCTCCTGCAATATATGTGAGATACTCCTTATAGTATACAGGCAAGTCCATCATTTTCTCTTCCTTGAAGTTTAGTAACAAGCTTTTGATAGAATGTTCTAAATGAAGTCTTTATGAAGTTAATATATTTTGATTTTGGCCAGTATGCCATGGTAGCCATTCATTATGTTAGAAAAATGACTGCAAGGAGAACTATTTATTGTCCACAACATTATAAATAGAGTAATAAATGATTCATTTTTATCCTTAAATCCAGAAATTCTCTCTGATTTAAGTTCTTACAGATTTTGGGACATTTTTTAAACTTAACAAGGTTATAGCCAGTCCCAGGTACTTCATTTTTATGAGATTCACTTTTCTCTTGAGGTTGGTTTCTTGTGGTGGTACCTTTTCCTTTTCTCAGCGAGTCTTGGTGGAATAATAAGAATAATTATTTGCATTATAAAGCCTCCTTTTACTTTGTAATAAGATTTACATTGAAAATCAAACTTTTTAAATGTAAAACAGTTGCTGTTGTAGAGATAGAAAGGAATTATAGAAAGATATCTTTCATCAAGTCCTACAGACCCCATCTGTGTCCCTTTTTATATCAGAAGCCTGTGTATAGGATACTTTAGGCTAGGTCGTAGCTAATTGTATCCTTACTGTGTTACCACGTAACCAAAAGACCTTGATTTTCCACGATTTAATTAACTTCTCTCTCATCATTTCAGCATGTCCACAGCGTGCAACTTTTGGAATGGAATGATTCTGCGATTGAAGCAGTTTGATGAACATAGAATGTGCATCCTTGACGAATGTCCGATTTGGGTAGGATAGAAATTGCTGTTGAGTTGGAGCCAAAACTATAGATTGAGAGGTTTGTTTCCACAGAAACTTTGATTCAGTTTAAAGCTTTGGACCTGAGCCTGGGACAGAATGTAGATAGTGAGATTAACAGTGAGGCTGAAGCTTGAATTTGAAGTCAATGGGCCCTATTGGCTTGTTCCATATGAACATGGGTCTGTGTTCTGAATAATGATAATAATAATAATATCAGCGCCAAAACACTAAGAATATTCTTAAATTGTTAATTTAATTTTGAAAACTTTATTTACAATATTAACATCAACTAGGGAAGTAGTTCTTTTCAGTATGCATAACTTTTTTAGGAAAGATCTTGGTATTATCAAATTTAGAGGTTCTATAAAACCAGTTTCATTTTCTCTTATTTTCCAATAATTATGGGTCAATTCTAATGTACTTTATAAAATGGTTTGATTTTCAACTGGTATAAAATGGTAAGATTTTCAACAAGTACCAAACAAATTCATTTAGCAAGAATGGTAAATGGCCCTTTTTTGGAGAGAAATTGAGCCTAGTAGGGCAGTACTTTGAGTATTTAAGGCTAACAGAGATAGGTTGGACAGTGTTGGTGGTGAGAAATTTTCCAGGTGTGAAAATATTGAAATGCTTGTGCAAATGTTACACCCAAGCCCAGGGCCAGTAATAATAATGATGATAATTAAGACACAGAACTGTTTATTGTATTTTGCTTAGTGAAACTCACCCACATAATTTTGAAAGTGATATTTGCATTTTAATCTAATTTAAATAACTTAAAATTTTCTGTAGCTGTGCCGAAATAGAATTTTATCCAGATATCCATAGGAAAAAATTACTGACATTCACTGTTCAATCTGCAACCCTGTAAGTAACAGGGGCCTAGATTTATGATACTTGGGGCCTGGTTGTAATTGTCATAGGTCTTAATACCTCTGAAGTTTAATATCTCTCTGTTACCTGTTGTCATCAACGTCTTCCTCATCTCTTCAGGAAACTGTCGAGAGCTTGCAAGCTGAACCAGACAAGTTGGACACCACTCTCATACGGAAGTCTATTGTACGAGCAACTGTCAAGATAAAGAACAGTAATTATGAATTTTACTTCATTGATTAATAAAATTCTCAGGTTAATCTGAGTGCCCAGAAGTGTAAGTTTTGCAGGCAACAATGAGTAATGGGTGTGTTATATTCTTTAGGTGTTCTGTTCCACCTTTTTTCACATTTCCCCCTGGGGGTCGCCGTGCTAGATCAGGCCATTTGGTGACCTGTCTCGGTGCCTTTTTAAAACCCACAAACCTATAAAACTTCAAATTGAACTTGTAGCAGAATGTGGCAGAAAAAAAATTATATATACATATTCAAAACCTCTATAATTGATGTTTGGTGCTCATGTTTTTTGTAATAAAGTAAAAAGTTTAATAAGTGGTAACTCCACTTGATAGCCTGTTTGTTTTGTGAAGAATCTGTGAAAAGCCAAAACATGCACAAATGCTCTTGCCTGTCTTCCATTTTCCACTCCCATTTTATTCCTAAGTGGGATCCATTCCAGCACCACAGGTGTTTCGCCGATAATGGTGCTGTAACGGCGCTTTACCTTGAAGTTGCATCAAGTTAGCGTGCTTGTAAGTACCATTAACTTGATGCCTATTCTTGCCGTTAGCACCGTCAACAGCGCTTACTTGATGCAACATCAAGTTATGGCCTTGTAAAACACCGTTAATGGCACTGAAAAAGTGGCGTAAGATCGAATCCTCCATAAGTTATTGTCACTGTAAGCCGGTGATGCACTGTACTTGTATTTTGCCTGGTTAACTACCAATGAGTAGCCATTGGTAGCTCATTGAATGACTTACATTGTCTCTTGTCATCTCTGTAATATTTTTTCAACCTCAGGTGAAAATATAGTGTGAGTAGCTTAGGTTTTTCGTTCTTGGGATTCTGTCCTTTAGGAACCAATTCTTTTACATTTATGTCTCCTGCTCCTCATTAGTTATGCTTGAAGTCTTGTTGTCAAACACGTAACAAAGTCATACATTTTATGTGTGTATATCTCTGTCAGAGGTCATGACAATATTAATTTTTAAGTAAATTATCAACTTAATTACTCATTGTAAGTTACGTTTTCTTTCCAACTCCTACCCCCTGTAGGAGGGTAGTGCTATCAGCACCTCACATGGTGCACTGTTGGCATTACTTAAGGTTCTTTGCAGCATCCCTTCGGCCCCTAGCTGCAACTCATTCTATTCTTATTCTCTTTGTTTCATCTGACTTTTACCTTCTCGTAATTATTTCATCATTATTTTCAGTGCTGAATGACCTCATAGATCCTAGCACCTGGTCTTTGGCCTCAGTATATTTCAATTCCAAGTCCCACTTCTATTATGTCTGCCCTCTCTTCCTCTATTCCGGTTTCTTACTTATTGCATCAGCTATTTTCACTGGACTGCGTCATTATCCAAAGTGGGATCACCCTTTACCCCCGTCTCCTTCCTGCCCAGGTAGTAGATGATAGGTTCCCAGTACCAAAGTGATGTGGTACGTAAATGATGTAGTTTGTGTGAAGGAATGATTTTATAATGTATTATTGTGTTATGTTTACATATTTGTAGGGTGCATGTTTTGCTTTTATATTCAATCTTGTGCAACTTCAGTACAGTACCAATAATGTGTTGACGGTCAGTTTTTGTACCAAGTATTGATCTGTTTAGATGTGTCACTTTTCCTGACCTGTGGTTAGGTTGATGTCATATAAGCCATTGTTGTTTGTGGTTGATTTTGTAATCATTAACTTATTCTCTGTAATATGGCTCACCTGTGGTCTATTTCTCCTAAATTGTTGCATATTGCAACTGTGAGGTTTTCCTCCTCTTACACATACAAAACCTTTTTACTCTGTTTCCCTTTCAGTGCTGAATGACCTCGTAGGTTACAGCACCTGGCCTTTTGCCTAAATTGTATATTCCATTCCATTTCATGAGGTGTTTGCAGTTATGAAATCTGTGGCCATCTCATCAAGTTGATGTTAGTTATGAACCATTAGTTTTATGAATTTAATCTCCTCAATTTCTTCTAAAAAATTGCCTTGTATTCTTTGTAAATCATTAGAGAGTGTCCCTTATTATAACTAGTCATTTTTACATTTACAAATGACTTCATTTTCACTGATTCATCACTTGATGTTTTCATATGTATTTTTTGTCCATTATACTCTTAATATCACTCCAGCACCTTATTTTTTTTCTTCTTCTTCCACTACTATTACTTCTTCTTCTTCTTCTTCTGCCAAAGACAAAGTTGACAGTCATCACTCGAGTATTTTACATTCCCAGTGCATCATGTTATGCGCAATTTCCTTATGATCTCATTTGCTACAAACTCTCACCTGTAGTGGATTGTAGTGGGTCTTTTCTATGAAATGATTTGGCTTTTATGAGTACCTTGAGATGTGTAGTTGGTGAGAGCAGTAGCTGACTCTTTCTGACAGTAACTGAGACAACCAGGGAAGCGTTTGGATGATTTAGGACAAACTAGAGAGAGGTGGGACAATGTTAGTACTGAAAGATCTTTCCAGATTTCGAGAAAATGTTGAAATGGTTTTATAAATGTTATAGCCAGGCTCTGGTAATAATAATAATAATAATAATAATAATAATAATAATAATAATAATGCAGGTAAAAAGAATATTTTACTATGATTTGCTAATAGAAACTTATGCTAAGAAGCCTCCCACTTTTGCATTGCAACTCAATTTTGAATTAATGTTCACAGTAGCTGTGAAAAGATGGAATTTAGCTTCATTAAGATGCCCTTCATAAAATACTACAGACGCTCATCACGGGTCTGAAAAAGCCCCTGCCCCACCTGTGCCCCTTCTAGTAAAAGGGGCCTGGGTATAGGATGCTTGGGGCCTGGCTATAACGAATTATCTTTCATCTCAATACATTGTAAACCAAAAGATCTTGGTGATATGATGGCATTAATTTCTTCCTCATCTCTTCAGGAAATTGTGTGCAGTGTGCAAGCAAAAATGGAACAAGCTGATTAGACTCCAGTCCCTGTGGTATGAACGAAGAACTCGACTTCAAGAAAAGCCTACATTTAGACTCAACAAATTTGTAGATTGTAGTGCTTGATTACCTGTGTCAACAGTTGCCTATGGCCAAGTGAAGGGAAAAAATGGTTCCACCAAACATGAATCTTGGGACGAGTCATACTTTCACATGCATAAGGGATTGTTGTAATCTTAACAGATGCTGACCATTAAAACTATGACGGTGTTAAGGTTGTAGTCATGAGCGTTGGCTTATCATGGTGATCACAGTCCCTCTTGACTCAAAGTCGAGTAGAGTTCAGCTTTTCTTCTTGTAGTTTTTAATTAGGAACTGTAGGAGTCTATGTCATGTGAGGTAGTTCCATGTGATTCAGGTGATATTTTATTACCGAAACCTGCTTCTGGTGTAATATTTTGGGAGGAATATTTCCATTTTTATGTCTTCTCAGTTGAATGTTAATATCAGGTAGTTCAGAACTATTCAGGGTGTATAGACTTATTTTATACCTAAAGCTCATATGAGCTTAATTTAAACTGATTAACGTTTACGTACATTTTTCATAAGTTTATTGTCAGGTAAAATATAACTCGGTATGTTTCAAAATCCATATTTATCTCGCTATGACTTCTTATTGCTTGAAGACCAGCTGTCAGTCAGTTCAGCACATATCAGGATACACAGTCTATTTTCCACTTAAATTTTTCTATTTGCTAGTAAGTAGTTCACTGTTTCAGAATGTACTGCATATATTGATCACTTATTTTCATATCAGTCAAACAGTAGCTATGTGGTACCTCATTATCCTTCAGGACAGATAGTCTTTGCTACTTGAGATTCATAAGTTTATTATGCCAAGTCCTTCAGGACAGGTCCGTTTCCATTTCGTACCATTTTAAAATAACTATCTGCTCTATCAGTTTTAGGATACATAGGTTTTAAAAATAAATTCCTATATGTTTAATATTAGCTATCAAGTAGTTCTGTATGTTTCAGGATACATGGATACATAGTTTTGCTTGACCTGGTATCAATCAAAAGTAGCTCGGTGTATCCGGAACGTAGGTCATTCAGTTTTCTTGTAGAGTATCAGCTATCTGGCAAGTTTCAAGCTCCGTTTGTTTCAGGATACACAGCCTTTGCTTTGTTTATCCAAATATCTTATTTAGATATTTCATTAGTTTGATAGTTACATCTTAAGATACAAATTTTTCACTTGAATTTCTTGGTAGCGCTAACATCAGCTATCAGTAGCATAGTACATTTCAGGATACATAATTTTTACCTACAATTCTCATTAGTTTACTGTCATCTACCAAGGAGTTAAGGCTATTTCAGGCTACATAGCATTAAACATAAGTTTCTTGTTAGCGAAATAACAGCTTTTAGGCAGTCACGGCTACTTTTGACTTATATCGAGAAGTCACGTATGTTAAAGAATAGCTTTCTATTAACTTAGTTTAATGTTACAATCAGGTAATTGACTGGTTTACAGAATACATTTCTGTCTAGTTGTGATTTGCAGTATCCAGTAGGTCGTTGTTCAATGCATGCTTGCCCAGTACGAAGATCACGTGAAATATCAGAAGAGTATGCTTATTATTTTCAGCCATTTTCCAGGAGTTCGAAATTATCAACAGCAAAAAGTTCAACAGTTGCAAGCAATTGGTTTGACTGATTTTAGGGAATATCTTCGTAGCAGTCAGTATAGTTAAGAATAGTTGTGTGGAGTCAAACCTGTGAGGTGTTAACCTTTATAGAATAGGTAATATTCATGGCTAAAGTACAAATTATTCCTGATATTTTTCCTCAGTAAAGCTTAGAGATATTGCTAAATCAACTTCCATAACAGTAGGGACCTGGAATTAAGCATCTCGTATACTTTTTGAAAGTTTTGTCCATAGTTTGTTTCTTTAGTGATTTATATCAGATTTCCTTTAGAAAATTAGTATAATAGTTCTGAGGGCTTGCATTGGTTCTTATATACTACTGTGAAACTTAGGTTATTGAAAGGCTCTGGTGAATACAAGAGAGAGAGAGAGAGAGAACTCATCCTAAATCATTGACACATTTGCACTGTTAAGACAGGAGACTAATTTTCAGAACTTAGTTAATTAGTTTTATCTCACATTTGATGACAGATGAAGAACTTTTCATTATTTTCAAGCGATTAAACAAAACACTCTGAATTTTGTACAAAGCTTGCCATGACAATAATGCTTCTTGCTTAGCATTAAACATACACCACTTGAAGGGTAATTGTATGAATATTGGAGAGGACCTTATCAAGAGCATTATTATCATGGCATCTCTGCATATTTCAAGACACTGAGGCTGGCATGGGGAGGTTCCAAATTGAAAGTGTTACACTGAGGCACACTTTGGTATTGTTGTCAAATGCATCATAGATAAATTATTTAATAAGTGAACTCTAAATTTCACTGTTATTTTAAGGGGCATTTGCAATACTGATAATGGCATTTTAGGGGAATGATTCAGTCATATTGAATGCATTACTTGAGGATAATTTGGTTTCTCTGAAAATATCACAGGTAAATGAATCTGTAAGT
>NC_089783.1:55789124-55947022 GCF_040412425.1 Macrobrachium rosenbergii | reverse complement strand
TATGATGCCATGCTTTTACCTGGCTGAGGGGGGCCTTTCCCCCTCCTATTCTTGCACCCCCAAAGTAAGCCGTAACCCCCAATAGCCTTTTAGAGGGGGGGGTGAAGTCATCTGACATAGCCTACCCCATACATGACCCCTACCCCATCTACAGCAGCTCCCTAACCTAGCCTACCCTAGGCTAGCCTATATCAGCCAGGGAACGCCACGGCCCGACAGTAGCGCACCAGTCTAACATTTGTGAGTACTAGGGTCCAATACGAGGTAATTATGTTATCTGAAGCCATTTAAATAAGGTCAGCCTTACTCTAGTCTAGGGTCAGTTAGGCTACATAGCCTGATGACCTACAGCCAGCAATGCTATAGCCCTAACTGTTTGACTATACTAACATTATTCTAACTCTTAAACTTAACTAAACTTAACAAAATAGGTTAAATAATGGTTAATATAAGGCAATTTAAGTACAAAAGACAAACTAAGGCCTTAAAATACACAAATGGGTATATAATAATATACTCTTAATATACAATACACAAATATATTTAAAAACGTTAATTTGAAAAATATATAAAATATATATGATTTATAAATATAATATATATTAATATATACATATAGACAAAAATGAAGGAATTTAAGCCTTACAACTCTTAGTTGAGCATTATTTAGCCCTTATTTAAGCCTTACATAAGCCTTATTTTAACCAAATATGTTAAAAACGGTTAATTTAAGGTCAATTTAGCCATCAAAGGCTAAAAATGGATTTAAAATATACGTAGTAATATTGACATCTAAACATGGAGGCTTGCCGTGAGCCGGCCAAACTCACGCTCATTTCAGCCTTATTTAACCCTTATTTAAGCGTTATTTAACCTTCAAATGATAAAAGACAACCGTTATTTACATTATAATTACAGCAAATAACGTACGAATATTCACTTTTATCTCGGTCAGGGTAAATAGGCTCATGCGATCGCGGTCCTCTGAACAATCTCACTTACTGGATGATATAAATTGTGTTATTTCATTTTAACCAATAAGATTGACAAAATCATCGACGAAATATGCTTGAAGTGCGATTAAATAAGAATAAGATTAATAATTATGATAATAAGAAAGGAAAATGAGATTCTCACCTACGGAACGCCGGCCCAGGTTGGTGGTGATAGTAGTATCAAGCGAAATTATTCTTTGAAACGGCTCCTCCTACCTTGCTCCTTTTATACCTCCTTTGTTTGTGTCTGCTCAAGTTTTTTTCCTCCCTGTGAAGCCATAATCCTTTTATTATCAATTCTTTCCTGTTTTCAGTTTCCTCCTTCCTTCAGCGGATCTGTAAATAGAAGGATATTAGCTATCAATTCCTCTTTGTTTTCCTGACATGGCTGATGCACAAAACTGTATCTATTTCTAAACTCATTATATATATGGTGGACAGTAGAGTAAGAAATGGTCTTCTAAGTTTTCATTTTTTTCTTCACAGCACAGACATTCTGTATCTTCTTCCCCTTTTAGCCTATTCCTATCTTCTGACTCCAGTGTGCCTCGTCTAGCCCTACCGGTCAGCATTGTTTTTTCAGTGTTATCACACCAGATTTCTTCTCTTGTGTTTTCTTTACATCTTCTGTAGATTCTCAATGTTGTCTTGTCATAGATTTCTCTCTGCCATGCTTTTTTGTCCAGGTTATTTATTATTTCTTTTAGCTGTATCTTTTAGAGATTCAGTTTTACTTAAGTTTATGCTTAATACTTTCATATATTCTTTTACTTGCAGATTCCACGGGGGTTTCTTGCTTTCGCATTGATCCCTGGTTATCTCGTATAGGAGCCTATTTCCAACACTCTCGAATGTACCGTATGTTTCAGATAGAACAGTTTATTCTTATCTCTCGAGTGGCAGGGAGGAAGGAAGGTAAGGAAGAGGCCACCATTTCGGATATCAACGCACAACTTGCTGTGTAACCTGGTGCTTTCAGAATTGTTCTGGATACTTGATTGTATATCTTTTGCAGTTCATTTATGTCTTTCTTGTCGCAGAGTTTCATGACCTCCATGGCATCATTGCTAATCCTTTCCGATAGTTTTTCTATTTTCAGCCTGCTACAGCTTTTAGTGATGACTGCAGGAGCCATATTTGCCTCTTTCTGCTTTGCTTTAATTTGTGTCCATTCATCTGTTCTCTGAAGCTCTTGTCTTTCATGCTGCTCATCATTGAATATTGGTATATTACTTTTGTCTTTGTTTATACGGAGGCCACATTCGCTTGCTATTTCCATATGGGTTTGTATTGCTTTTGTTATTTCTTCGAGGGTGTCCCGTCCTAGGATTAATCCATCGTCTGCATATAATAGTGCCGCTCTCTGTATAACTTCATTTCTGAAACCTTTCTTTGTACTTTCTAACTTTTCTATTACTAAGTAAGTTATTAGCCGGAAGAATATGGTTGAGCCATTACACCCAAGCTGCCTTATTCCGTTTGTTACATTTGGTTAAAAGAGAACCAAATTATTGTCACCCCCCCAACCAGTTATGCCACAGGATTGCACGTGTTACTAAGAGTGAAGATGGCCTCAAATCGTATCTTTGGTAGGAACTTGCTGCTCGTCCCCCTTCTCGTGATGTAGTCACAGAAAACAACTTACAAGTTCCATTATCAAAGCAAGATTTATCAAGCTCCTCTCTAAACATCTGCTTACTGCCAGTTGCAGAGTTTATCAAGCAAAGGGGGATGCAGACAGACTAATAATCAAAACAGCCATTAGCTGTTTAACTTATGTTTAAGTAATGATCTCTGGTTGTAAAATAAGTTCCTTCACTTTGTTGCATGTGACACCATTTTTACAAAGTATAATTGCAGTGGTCATTGCAAGGAAGAATTGGAAACCTAATGATGAGGTCCAATGTGTCTACTTTTATTACAGCATTATTCATGATAAATCAGCATATCTTATGTTTTAGTTGCTGTGCGATATATACAGTAACCAAATTATCCATGTATTTTTTTTTATTTTGAATAGTAGTTCAATACTAACATCATTTACGGCTAGAGTGAAAAGGATGCTAAGAACACTTCCCTTTGGAACTCCACTTTCAAGCGGGAGAATCTTGGAATGAATATCACCAACTTGCACTTGAAAGGTAAGGTCAGCCAGAAATTTTAAATTAAAATTGGCAAGTTTCAATGTATATTATTTTTTTATATAATATTCATTATATGTTGAGTATCTCCATTTGGTACCCTAGACTTTTTTTACGGTACACGAATTCCTCCAAAAATGTGATCTGCCAAATGAGATAGCATGAATCTATAGCTTTGATCCACAATAAGTATGTGTTAAGTCACTGACACACTCATGTATCTGTGTCCATCCATACCTTCAAAATTTTTTGCATGGAAGACCTTTGGATAGATAAGTTTGAATTTTACTGTTTAGTCCAAATAGTTTTATTTGCACTGGTATGTTTTGTTCATCAAACAGAAACAAACCCATCCCTGCCAATCCATGCAAAAGTTTCTAGAGACAGTCCCAGCCTGAAGGTATATTGTTCATAATCAAGTACTTGACAAGATAACCACAGCTCCCACTATTTATTTAGAAATAAACTCCAACCCCAAAAATGGTATTCCTTCTTGATATCTGAGACAGTGCAAAGAGGGAGTGTAAGTAAATGACACGAAGTACAAGGATTCAAGGCGAACCTGTGGGGAAAACTCCACATCTGATGTATGAAGTAATGGGTAAAGAGGGCTGGACAGCTAGTTGGCGAAGGTTGATAATACATGATGTTGAAATGACAAGAAAAAGAATGTTAATTTGATTTCAACGGGAAGAAAATACCCTAGCAATTCAAAAACCCTCTCACATTGCTCAAATAGAGAATATATAAGCTCTAAAGTAAAGCCATATAACTCTTACAAGTATTCTTTCATTGAGTGTGTATTCCTTTCAGAGAAATGGCAAGAGAGGCAATATATACCCAGCCTGCTACTTGCAAAAATCCCTGGCTTCATAATTCAACCCATCGCAAACTGTGGATGAATATACATAGTTTTTGCAATAAATATCCTACCTGAAGTATCAATTGGGTCTCTTCCAATAACACCACCAACAAATACTTCAAACTTTATTTGGCAGCATATATTAAAGACACAAAAGCCTACAAAGTAAAAGACAAATTATTATTGACCACTATTACTAATATTTATAAAATTTTGCAATTCTTTAATTAACAAAAGATTGTTTGGCACTGTTCAAGTTATGATGCATGTTCAATAAAAACACCTCAGTACTGTACTGTTAACAGTTCAATCTAAGATTTCTTTGCTAAATTAAAAGTAATAAGCTCTTCAATTACATGTCTATTACATTTCCACTCACTGATGAAAACAGGTGTTAAGGAATCAGTGCAAACAAATTATACAAACAAAATGAAACAAAAAAATGACAATACACTGTATTTTCAAGCAGTGCCCTAAAATTTATCCTTCACTCGATACATCGCTAGCATAACCTATTCAAATATTAAATTGCAAATATTTTCCATCTTAGTTTGGAGTTCATCCCAAAATAATACACATTATTAGTAATGGAAATGGCAAGTATAATAATAATAATAATAATAAAATAATAATAATAATAATAATAATAATAATAATAATAAATGCTAAACTTTGACATCACTACATATGAAAAATTAAGATTGTATTACAAGATGCTGCTATTATCATCTTTGCTTTTAAGAGTAATGTGTACACAAGGCTACTAAGCTATTGTTACAACAAAAGATAAAGAGCTAATTTTTAATTATATGACTACTAACCACTTCTGTATGGAAAAATAAAAAAAAAATCCAATTCTCAGATTTACAATTTGGTACCTGTGTTTTTACACTAAAAGAACCAGTATGCTTAGAAACGATGATGTCACTTTCAAGTCTCGTACTGAAATGCAGTACCTCATAATATGATGATTAAATCCCTCATATTACTATCCAGTAATACACAAGGTTAAAGGATTACCCACTGGAGAAGCTAAGCCAAAATCAATGAGAAAGGTTTTGCTAAATGAATCATCATCATCTCACTTTGCTTTACAAATAAATATAAATTTCAAAATAAAATTTTCTTGAAAATCCAATTTTATTCAAAAAAACCTTTCAAAACTCATAAGCCAGTAATTTGTTCCTCCAATTAGTTTTACATGCAAGACATATGAAAGGAGATTTAAAGATGAGCAGTTTGTGGATACCGTAAATATTTAAGTATATACTGTATATTTATATATAAATTTTTGTGCACATAATAGCTGTGGGAGCCTTCCATCTACTCACCAGGAGCAAACTGGAGGGGAGCTTTAAGGGTTAACAGATTAGGATTAGTCTGAGGACTTCAAGGAAGAACCACTACTGCTTCTAAAACTTACTAGGAATTCTTTCATGCTTCCCCATCCATTTTATCATGTATGAAATTTTGTTGCAAATTGAAGTGGTGAATTTTTCATAATTTATATACTGACAGAAGTCCATGGATACCAACGACTACTGTGAAATGATTAACAACACATATATATCTTTGGGGTAATATAATATTTTTAGCAATATAGTACTGTATTTTCCAAACACTGAAATGCAGTGATCTAACCCTTCAGGATCTGTTGACAATTCTCTGACAGCCTAGGTAAATCTTCATGACCATTCTCAATGTTGGGACATGGATAATGTAACATGCATACCTAGTGGTAATTCTTCCCTTCATCTTCACCTATTCCAACCTGAGGATGACACAGAAGCATTTGCTATTCTACATGGCCCCCTTCCCAGCAGGGGGACACATGGAGGGTATATACTCTAATGACAGCACAATAATTCACCATTTCTAGTCTAGCTCTAAGGTTTGAAAAAAAAAAAAAAAAAAAAAAAAAAAAAAAAAAAGCTGTGGACACAGTGAGGTTATTCATTTCACTTTTAAAATTTCTAAACATAATTAATGTACACCAGATCAAAGCTACAATCTACTTATGTTCCCAATAAATATCCCAGTCCCAATAGACACCATAGTACCAATTTCTTAAAAGTTCATTATTATTTTTAAATTCTTGCATGGATTTTCGAAACAAAAACAAGATGGAAAAAAACCTCACTGCAGAGGAGAAGCAACTACAATTTGCCTTGATCTGACAATATATTCAAGTGCGGATAATGCTTTGCATCATTAACCTTGATTAACACCATAATTATGTATACAATCATGTGAGTAAAGGATGCCACATGAAAAATGTTTTCAAAGATCTACTGTATCTTGAAAAATTTCCGATACTTTGTCGCATTATTTGCTCCTAATGAATACCTTAACCCATCCCGCAAAATTTTTTACGCAAGAGGTTTCTATACTGTAATGATGAATCAAATAACTAATCAAAGTTGCCGTTCACTGTTTTTCCATACCAGTAATTCAGGATCCTTAATCCAATTATTATATTCACTGTGCCTTAATTTCATGAAAGGATAAAAAAAAAAAAAAAACAACATAACTGCTTGCATTCATCTTTGCAACATCTATGTATGATTGTATGATACTGCTTACTTTCCTGTTACCTACAAAACAATAATCAAAACACTTAAAATACTATTTTACTTTTCTGACAAACAAAAGGAATAGCAGAAAAATACTCCACTTGTGAGGGAAGTTACATAACTACAGTACATAATAATGATTTGATAAATAATGCACAAGAGGTCATCTACAAGGAAATCAATTCATTAGGCACTATATTAACCTGAATATCACAAGGACATCAGTGAATATGAAAAATAAATACAGTTCTTATTTTTTTTTATTCAGCTAACAACTGAGGTGTCCTAGTGGGGGTGCATTCAAAAATAGGTGAGGATGTTGGTGGAGAGAGAGAGAGAGAGAGAGAGAGAGAGAGAGAGAGAGAGAGAGAGAGAGAGAGAGAGAGAGAGAGAGAGAGAGAGATCCTCTATACACTATGGAAAGAGCTGAGCTAAGCATGTCAAAGCAATGCAAGCGAGCCATAGATACTGAGAAGTTATCCAATTTCCCTTAGTGACAATTTATATGCAACACAGAGTCAAAAAGAGGAGTTTTCAATAATTAAGTAGGGTATATCATTGCTTTTTCACTGGTTGACTGGACATGTGAAAGCATATTTAAGAAGAAAAAAAAAACGGCTACATAAATGTGATGCTTTCCCAGCAATACACTTTCAATTACTGCATTCTCAAAGTGAAAAAGTCACATCCAATGTAGTAATGTTAATACACTTCAAAATTACAGTGCTTCCTGACTTCATGTATATTACATGGCCAAGTATAAACAACACTCTACAGGGACCTGGATCAACACAGAAACTAATCATTTACCCATGATATCTGCAGCTTACACAGCTTTAAATTTACTTATGATAAAAGCTAATTATATTTGGAAACCAATCAAAAACATCACTTTCAAGTACTGAAAATACTGACTTTACATCATTTGAAATCAACGCAGTAAAGTCTGTGCCTGTTTGGCTAATCGTCAGACTGCAAGTGTGATGTGTAACTGTAAATTACATATGCTAGTTAATTAAGACTGCATTTACAAGCCTACAACAACACTGGACTGTTACCAAGGAAAAAGCTATCAGCTCCTACATTACTATGTAAGCAGTTTCCTTGAGTTGCATATATATATATATGTAAATATTTATATATATAATATATAAAAAGAAAATAGCAAAAAACTCTGAAACACCCTGTAAAAATTATACAAAGAAATGCTAAAGGCCCTTTCCCATATATTCTGTCCAATGATCAACAATACACAATCTTATCAATTTCATCGTTCTGAATACAGTATTTACATCGCCAATCGTTTTGCCAATAAATATATGACAAACTTCGATTCATTTTGCCAAGATTTTTCTTCACCTTTATTCCCAGCTAAAAGGAAAAAAAATTAAGACTTACAAAAACATGAAAGCAATAACGAAGAAAACTTGATTCTTGATTGGATGACCTTTAACAGCAAAGAGAAACCCATCAGTATGGACCAAATATTCTTTGTATAAACAATTTTTCACTTCCAGGACCTTAAGTGTTTCTCTCATGTCAGTTCATGAAAAACTTTCCTTGATTTACGCCAATAAATTCAAAACCAAAAAACATGTGAATAAATATACTTATTGACTTGATATTTGCTAACAATTTTTTCTTTTAATGAGCACATCTTGTTATTTCCATAAATAAATTGCTAGCATCAAAAACAATGCTTCCTATACAATATATCAAAATATGGCCCCTAGAACCACATGGAACACTACAAGATTATATTTAGACTAAATGTGTCACTTTTCCACACACAGTGTGTTGGCCCATGAAACAGATAACTGTTGATTATAAAATCTGTGCAGAAATGATACTACTTACAAAGCTTATGATGCAACTGTACACATTATGAATCAAGGAGCTTCCTGGACTGTAGGGATGTTCAGGCCTTATGAAATTAGCATAATGAAGCACCTAAGAGGAGCATAAAATTTTGCTTACAGGCCAGCCTAAACTTGTGTACATAGTATTAAACCGTTCAACTCTAGAGCATCCATTGATTTTAAACAGTCAACGCAATGAAGGAATTGTACTGTTCTATGTTCCGTTTCAAAATGTCAGCACAACTACCCAAAACACGTTCAAATCTGAAAAGAAATAGAAGACAAGATCAAGACAAAAATCTCCCAGTTCCACAGAGTATAAATCTCAGAATCTCCAATGACTACGCTACTTTTCTTTCAACAAAGGAAATTAATGAGAAGGAAAACAGTGTAATGAAAATTGGATAGAAATGATTGTACAGTACCACATAAAAAAGGAAATATGGGAATACAAAACAATAGAAAACATCTACATGAAAACACCAGAAAAATACCAATATCAAATTATCTCAACAAAAACATATTAAAAATAAAAATAACCCTCTCCTGACAACAATAATTGCCTACAGCCATAAATTTAGTTTTTTAACATTTCAACTGCAACAACAATTACAATGGATAGACAAGTGGCAACTAAGGTTACTCATGACAGATGAAAATCTTATCACGTATTGCTACAAAAATAAGAGTTTTGGTTATAAAAATGTGATATTTCTTTTAGTACTTCCTATAATTTTTCCTTGAGCCCACTGGCGATGTACAGTTACATTTTTAGAAAGAAATTCCTCATGTTGTTCTTGCAAAGTGAAACTGAAAAATATGAAGTTTTTTGTGCTACATCTTGTGTTTGTACAAGATCCACCTTGATGTAAGCAATTGACACTCTATCCTTCTGACCTAATAAATAACAACGTACAATTCATGCACACATCCTAACTTACATCTACAAGAATCCAATAAGCAACATGTGCAAGTTTTAACCACAGAAACAAGGAAGAAAATTTTCAAGGGTAGGAATCATTTTGATTACCCTAACCTACTTTTTTACCAAATTCTTTAGTTTCTAGCCCACAAATTATCATCATCATCACCATTATTAATTGCAAATAATTTAACACAGCCACCAAAACAACAGTACCTTGTCAGTTAGACCAGATGTTTGTCCTTAGTATATTAGATATTTAGTATGTTGAAGACTGACAAATTTTCTTCCAAGGATTTGTTTCCTACACTTCATATACATTGTTGGTTGATGATTTGACTATTGATAATCATCTGTGTTGTCTATATTCAGGGATTGGGTCAGGTGGGTTATTCATCAAATACCCCTAGGGCAAATGAGTGAGACCAAGTCACAGACATTAAAATATTACTCCACTATGGCATTGTTTTTGGAATGAACTACTCCACAAACCAGTAATTGATTTAATCTTTATATTACGTTATTGTCAGATTCATTATCTTAAGCTGACTGCCACTGACTAGACACGATAGCTTTTAGAGGTAGTGATGAGTCATTAAGAGAAATAGGTACCTGTACAGTGTACAGTATTTTATCAAGTTGTCATAATTACAGCTGTGGATGCTTTATCAGCTTATTCATTTTCTTTAATAGCTAACGGTGCAGGGACCCAACATATTTCATCATTCATATTGTAGATTGAAAAACTAATTTGCAATTTGTTGTAGGGGTATTTTTATGATAATTTTGAAGGTTCTAATGTACCTCCAGAGTCACTGAAAATTTAAAATTCCCATGGTGGCAAGTTTTTCATAATCTTATCTGGTACCCATAATGTAAACAATTCTGCTGTGAAAAGTATTGCATCACTGTGTTAAATTCAGTAATGTGGATCTTCAAGTTTTACATGTTCGATTGTACATTGCTTCATGTTATGAACATGCTTGAAAATGAATATACAAACCAATACAACAGTCAAAGCATCAAAAAAATAAAAATTATGCACATTTTCCCTTGTAGCAAATGAAGTTATAATACTGTGTGCTGTGTAATTTCAATTGTTTGCTAACATTCAAGTTTGATATCAGATATTTTTCATCTGCATGGAACACTGTTTAAAGACATCATCCTTCTCGAACCATTAAAAAAAAAAATTTTGTTGCATTATTAGTTACTGACATTACTGTATCAATGACTTTTGAGAATCCAGGAAGCATCTAAGTCTGCTTGTGACGTCAACAGTCCTTCACAAATTTCTGAGGATGATGTTAGGCAGAATATTTGATTAGCGACCATACTAATGTAAGTGCTGGGGCATTCCCAGCTAAGGCACTGGGATTGGTTATAATAAAGCAAATGATAACTGTTGTTACAAGTATTGCCGAATACTTGAAAAAAATAAATTCTAGTTTCTTTGAAAGAAAACTCACGTCACTAACACAGTCCTTTAAACTTTTTTTTAGCTCAATAATCATCATTCTGTCACTACTGTAAATCTCTGATAGTGGGAGTTACATATCTTCTTTAAAACCTTGTACAGTGTCTGTACTTTGAGAGGCTAGTTGTATGACATTCAGAAAATAGCCCAAATTACAACATCAACATAAATAATCACCTGTATAGTATTTACATTTATACCAATAAGGGCAAAAAAGTTATGATAATCCTTTTAATTCTTTGTGAACTGCAAATACTGGGGGCCCCGTCACATTCTCCAGCCACACTTCTTGGGATTTTCTACAGTCAAGATCTTGTTACTCTTTTGCTCCAGTGTCTGATAACACACAGTTATTCAGTCCTGCAATATCATTCCTTTTCCTTCTTAGCTTAATGCTCTCGCTAGTTTCATAAGTTAAAACAAGACACTAGCCTGTATTGCAATAGATTAAAAAGCATTATCCATTTTTACAATTACTGCAAATATTTTTTCTATACCTATTCCCACTTTACAAGTAATACTGAATTTCTACACGCAACAGGTACACACCCCCTTAACAATGTGACAAAATTGCTACGAAAACTATGGCAATATTTTAAATTTATAACAAATAAAGATTAAAATCACCTTATTTTCCAAAACTGTGATGACTCAGAATTCAAATTAAATAAATCACCATTTTGAAGTACATGCACCATGACCTAGTGATGACATAATTGGGAATTGATAATCAAGTGAAATATTAAAATTTTGATTAAAGCTGTATTTAGATATATTCATATCCGTTTTCAACTACTTTATCATTTTATGGTTTACAAAAGTCAGTGTTATCATTATTCGAATCAAATCAGAATAAATGGTAAATGTCTTATTAAATTTCTTAAGAGTTCTTTTGAAATTTTAAATATAAATTAATGGTGATAATGACAACATCAAAGCTTTGCTATTAGTACTATCAGTACTGTACTGGTATTGCTCAATTTGTGCACATTTACCATCAATAACACAACATGCATTTACCTCCAATTTTACAGTCTACAGTATAATCTTTGAGTTTCACAGTAAACAACCTCCCCAAAAGAGACTTTATTACTCGAAAGATAATAGGTAATCTTTGCTCCAGGCACTAATGCACAGACAACCTGTACTCAAGGGGAATGTTGTAACTCTATAAATTGATTTATCAAAAACTGAAAACTGCAAAAAAATTAGTTTTACCTGGCACGATCTAATTTCACACATTTCAATGGTCCATCAGCAATAACGGTTGCAGCTCTTGGTCGATCCAGCAACAAGGCAATTTCTCCTGGAATAGATACAGGAAAATTTTCTTATGAAGTCACAAGCAAACAGAATTAATCCATACTTAAACTATTCACAAAATTCTTGCTAACACCATAAAAAGCACCACATATAACACACACAACTGGAATAGGAGAGAAGATATTCAAGAATATCACCAGAAGTATTTTCAAGTCAGCCTTTTCCTTTTGGGAGGGGAGAGATGTACTTCTATGTCCCATGCTCTTTCTACCCAAACTACCACCACGTCTACTTCTTCAACCAACCCCTTTCCCCATGATTTCTTGGATTTTCCTACAAGTCTTCATCTTGCTACTTCCATATTCACTGCTTTTCTGACCAACTGATCCTCATCCCTTATCATCGTAAGTCCTGACAATTTCAATCTCTCTTCTAATCTCTTTACACCACATCCTTCCACTAATTCCTAATTCATTCTCCTCAATGCCAAAGTTTCTACTACACAGTGTTGTACAGGCACAAAATATCCACTGTTATCTTTTTGGAAGTAATATTTTAAATTGTTTGAAGTTACCTGATGGGTTGATTATTTAGCATTAGGTACTTTAACAGATCACAGGGTTAAATTTCTTAACTTTCATAGTGCTAGTACAAAGAATCTGTTTCTAATATTGCTTGAGTGTTGTTCTCATGGTAGTTAAAGCATATCTGACAGCTCTAACTCCAAAGAATCTTGAATCGCAAGTTCATCACAGCTGTCCTATTATTTGTGATATTAGCTGAAATCTTTAAAGATAGGAAACTAACAGTGATTTCATACATTATACACAATATTACATACAGCAAAGACGACTTTGTTTTACTATTTTCTTTAAAAATATGTTACTACAAAGCCTAGGGCTACACAAAAATTTTTCTTAATCCTAGCAAGCATCAGATAAGTGGCAATTACAACTTTGGGGTGGAGCCCACTTGTCATCCTATGAAAACTATTATTTCACATCTTAGTATTTCAATGAATTTTGTGGGAAAGCATTTAAGTTGCTTGAATGGGCTATAACTAACTTTCTGACAACTCATCACATCTCAGGTGTAGCTTTTATCCTGGGTCTCCCACATCAGAGAACCGAGTGTTAGGCGTAAAATCATTGACAGAAGAAACATCTCGCCAACTGGAATTTTATGAAATGGAAGAGGTACATTTACAGACTGACAATGAAAAAGAGGAGAGTGATAACTATGATAAAGGAGGGCTTAGTGGAGTTGGATACTGATGATAATGATGATCTGACATTTTAGCACAAAGAGCACAGTAGTATGGAAAAAGACAAATAAATGGACAATATGAAGCATTAGTGACTGGTGATGAAACAGAGACTCTTTGGGAAGGTCTCTTTGCCAGCAAGGTGTATGCTCGAGGTTTCGCTCACCAAGCAACGGCGCTGCGGTGGTGTTCAAATGTGTGGCATGTAGGCTAGGGCTTCATAAAATGATGGATGTACTGATGGAATAGATCATATACAAATGACTACAAGTTTTCTTGGATGGCAAGTTATCATACTTTTTGATGAAATGGTGCAAGTCATGGTCAATGCAAAGAACCATTATCATAGACATCTCGTTGCCTGTTAACCACCTGGCTTGGGTATGATGAAGCAATGGACAGATATAGGCCTACGGGAACTGATAGTACTCCTTGCAATAACATTACTCTATGTATCAAAAACATCATGCTAGGGATTATTGTTCAACTAATACATTATGCAACTGCCAGTATTTCCAAAGCTTATGCCCTTTACTATTTATACATTTCATGGTTAAGGATTTTTGAGACCCCCATTCTAACAGCAGACTGCAGAAAATAAGGAACATTGTGGCAGAAGTACAGGAATGATTTACAAGATACTTTTACTCATTCCATGCTAATGAATGTCTTGGCTATTCAAAAAAGGCTTTAGAGGAACCTGACTTCACTACCCTTTGTATCTTAAGGGTCAATAAGAGAACAGAACCCAGCAACTTGAACTTCAATATCAAGAATATTCTGACAGTGCTACACCATTATGAAACCTTACTGCTCATCGACTGGTGCAAAAAAGGTACCAGTAGGAAATATGACATACAATGAAATCTGACCATTTTACAAACTTACGGAACATCTACTCTTGTTATGACAACCGGTGCATACTTTGGGTCACATCATGTCAACAGATATATAGCTACTAACCAAAGTAGTCTGAGGTTCCAAGTCTGCCAACTTCCACAGGCTCTTCTGAAGGGGTGCGAGCTTGCATAACAACAGCTGTTCCTTCAACGATGATGAAAAAGTCATCACCTGGTTCACCCTGTCGTACTACTGTTGCACTTGACTCAATTGATACTGGTTCCAGTGCGTCAGCAACCACCAAGCGCTCCCACTTGTCCAAGGATTCTGAAAGAAGAATACTCTTCAAACACTAGGAAATATCAATCGCTATTCAATAAATTAACCCTCATGACTGAGGGCAATGTGTTCTTGCAGGGTCAACTAATATTTTCAATTTCACATTCTCACTTAGAAAAAAAGCAGTAAATCTCTAAAATATTTCTAAGTCACTTATTTCACAAAAGTAAAATGGTTAATCTCAATCTTTTTCATGTGTTTCTGTATCAAATTACTTACACATAAATACTGTACTGACTCCATAAATAACTACTGTTTCCTGATCAGAACTTGTACTACATAATTGTGCAGGAAGACAATGGAATATTTTTTTTAAATACCCTGTACAGGACAAGGATTATAGAGAGTATTTCCTTACAACTTGTGGAACCAATTTTGAACTTTTCATCTTGTACCTAGCCCTAGTGAAGTCCTATTTTTTAAATATTACAGTATTGTTCAAAACTCGGTTGAAAGTGAGAAACACTAGGGAAAACCACGGGCCATGCCGGATATGTAAGCACTATTTAAAAAGGCTTTTGGAAGGTCTGAGCAAAGTTTAGATACTGGAGTGTATAAAGACAGGTTCAAAGCTTGAGTAATTAGGTTGGAATGCCGTACAGAAAAAATTTTAATTGGCGATCTCTGTAATATTTCTATATAATAGAAGGTCCTCATATGAAAAACAAAATACATAAGAAAGTACAGATATCGTCTCATTATCTAGAAAAGCAGCAGGGGAAAGCAGAAAAACATCATTGTCAGTTCTATGCGTGACATTCATACCTAATTAATATCAATTTCACTTTTAATCATGAATAAAGTATTTTAAAGACATTAAGGTCATTTCCACTATTTTGGCAGTGTAAGTTATTAGGGCAAACTTCAGCAAAAGGCAGAGTATCGATCTCAAATTTGCTGTTATATTACTGACAATATTTACAGAGCTACACCTCAAGAACTGACCAAGTTTAAGGACTGCAATATAAAAATTTACCACACACACAGAATGATGGTTACTTCAAAGTAGTCTTCAATGATTGAGAGAGAAACACATAATGAGCAGCTAAATGACTGACTGACTTATTTATCATAAGTTGGTTTAGTGGGATCACCATCCTACCACAAAACTTTTAAAGCCTGCCCAAGGATCTGTTATTAAGTGAGAAGTGAAAATTCCAGTAAGGTAAAGTTGAAGTAGTTAAGAGAGTTAAGGTGGAAAAGAGACCAAAGAATATATAAGTAAAATGTCTCAAAGAAATGCACCTGTGGTCAAAGCCACACTGTAAACATAACTCTCTAGTGTGCAGGTGCCAATTCTATGCAAAACAAATTGCACTCTTGTGTTAGAGGTGAATGCAATGAAGGGTGTTAAAGGAAGTTCCTTGCTGAAATGGAACTTTTGAAAGACAAATATGTCTTCCAATGATGGTTTACCAAGACACTGGAAACACTATTTACAGCAATATTGTCTATGGGATATATATATAAAAAAAGCCTAAGGATACTGGTCTCAAGTTTGCTCAAACTGAATTTCACCCCCTAGTGACTACACCAACTTCTGATCCATTCCAGGTGTCCATTAACGCTAGCAATAAGGTTAATATCTAGTCAGTGTGGCTTGCTTGGCTTCTGAAACTTGAAGCACCTATATACACACACTACTGTACTGCCAAGCACCTGTACAGCTGAGCTGTCTAATACTGTATCAGTATTTATTTTTGATGTTGTGCTGGGTAAATTCTAACTATTCTATTTCAGTATCTATTTATATGTTGTAACCTACTATATCCCCTTCCCTATGGACAGGTGCTTAACATCACAAACTAGACAATCATGAGACCAACAGTTCCAATATTGTTGAGCTCTATTTTTGTTTTCAACCCGTAAGGTCCTAAATTTCATCAACTTCTGTTTTCCCCGGTTAACATGATGATATATCACATTCTATGGAGACTGAAGTTTAATTAAATCACTATCCTTTCAATCATTTTCCTATCATGCTTGACACCAAGTATAGATATGCTTACACTGCTGCCCATCACAAGTAACTACATATGCCACGACACTCTCCACTTTTGTCACGACACTCTCCACTTTTGTAAGTCCAAACTAATTGCTCTGAAATACCACTTACCTAAAATAGACACTTTGGACAAAAATTCTTCATACATTTTCCTCTTCCTTATGGTAGAACCCATAAGGATACGTCTGTAAGAGTCCCTGTCTATCCCCCAGAGTTTGGTGTCTGTTTTGGCCTTGACTGTAGCTTGCCTTGGCGTTCCATAAATGAGTGCCAGCTCGCCAAAGCTTCCACCATCACTAATGCTCGTCACATGTTCACCGTTAACAAAAATCTGTCAAAGAAGTTCATGTTTAACTCACTAAAAAGGATCAAATTCAACACTGTAAATAAAACACAACCATAAGTCATACCTAGGACAGAAATTTTACATATAAACAGGCACTACTAGTAATCTTTATGACCTGACATCACATCCATACATCTATATGAGAGAGAGAGAGAGAGAGAGAGAGAGAGAGAGAGAGAGAGAGAGAGAGAGACGCAAGCTTATGCTGAATGTGAAAGAGGAGGACAATGCCACAAAAGTTGTCAAAGTGCCTGCCTTTGATACCTTTGTGCTTAAACCTTAGAAAATATATTTAAGCTAATAAAATAGAGATTGGGTACATAAAGGGAATTAAGAAAGTTAATGGTAATTGTCATTTTCAAATTCCTAAGATATAACTACCATTCTAAGTGAATATTTTCTTAATTTTCATCCTTAACATTTTTAAATCATGTTTTCTTTACAAGGTCAGGCATCTGGTAAGTTCTTTCAACATCTGTTTTGTTTTGCATGCTTTCTGCCTGAACTTCCTACCTCACTGAAATGCACATCCGTAACTTTTGTTCGAGAAGCACCATCTCAATTTTTGGCATCCCTCATCACAATCTGCCACTTCAGTAGCTGATTGTTCCTTATTTTCTCTTTACCTGTCCACATCATCCTGTGAGCACCATAGAACCGCGCTACTAATTCATTTATAACCATGCAATCTTTCTTGAAAAACTGGTCATCCGGACACTGCAAAATTAATTTGATACCACTGGGTGCAAATTAACCAGGCAATCTTTCATGGGGAAAAACTTGAACACATTCAGGTAAGAGGAAATCACAAAACTTTGCTCATGGTCTTGATCAAACCAAGATACAGAACCAAATACAAAAAACAGAGTCATCTCCTCTAACGACCTAACAGTCAAAATAATCATAGCTTACTGTTGTACACAGTCTGCGTGGATACAAAGAACATTTTCAGAAAGATATTAACATAATGCATACAATACGCTTGACTTTCTTTATACCAGATACTGTACTGTACTGTATAAAAAAAAGTAGAGTACTTGCATGATTTTCCTCATTGTGCTAAACTGAAAAACATAAAATTAAGCAGCATCTGGCACAGGCTCTATGTAAAATATTTTGTCTACGAAATCACAGAGGGTTAGTTCAAAATTCACTGGCATATTCATTAAAATTAGAAACCTTAGCTCAATTCCATGTTACCTTAACTTGCACTACACAATAACCCAGCCAAGATTGCTTATATGTTGTCCTTTACTCTCATAGCCAGTAAACTATGGAATTGTCCATCCTTGTTCCATTTCAATCACCACCTATGTCCGCATTTTCAAACAAAAATGTTAAAAAAGTTCCTCGATATCCTTCCCAATAAGCCAAAATGTGATGCTAGTAGTAATTTTAACAACATCAATACTGGGTGCAACTCTCACTTTGACTGGCAACTTGCATTTAATTTGGTAGTCAGATCTAACATCACTACTCTCAGTACCTCCCTACAAATGACCTCTACATCTCTACAAATGACATCTACATTATCTCTCTCTCTCTCTCTCTCTCTCCACTAATGACAAATACTAACCTCCACTTCGCCTTGATCTATGATGTAGAAATTATCTCCTTCGTCTCCCTGTTGGATGATCACTTCTCCTGGGAGTGCATTCACGGGGAACATGGCATCAAAGATGTCAGAGCGTTCATTTTCATCCAAGTGGGCGAACAACACATTTTTACCAATGGCCTTCTGAAGGGCTGCCATGGTTTTGTAATCCTTAGGAACAACCTAAAATGAAAAAGTTGAACAAAAATTCAGTTGAATCCATGTCATGCAGCAAAGAACAAGCGTGAACCTGGAAAGCACTTGCCAAATTTAAAAAGATCTTAAAAATATAAAAGCAGTTTCAAATACTGTATATTTAAGAAATATGATAACAGTCAAGGAGGCTTTTCAATAACTCAAGTGCTATTTTATTTACACAAAGTTTACCACAGCGCACAGAACCAAAACAATGTTCTGAGCAGTTTCAAACCAACTTTAAAGATAAACCAATGAATATATACGTAATGTATCATGTAAATACTAATGTCTTAATTAAAATAAGTTGTGAAATCTTGGGATGAGAAAGCTTTGATGCCTGAAATTCACTGGAGAGCAAATAGAGAAAAAAATGAAATTTTTATGGTAAAATAAAGTTTTCTATATACTTACCAAGTAACTACATAGCTATTAGTTTCTAACTATCGCAGCTGTTCAAAATTCTATTGTTTTGGTGTAGGTAACAAGGCCCCGCCCACTTTCGGGGAAGAATAGGTACAACAGTGCTGGAGAGCTCAATTCGTTTGTGCCCGTTTGTACCCCATGTCCATGAGAGGGGAGGAGGGAGGGATTGATCATGTAGTTACTTGGTAAGTATATGTAATACTTTATTTTACCAAGTAACTACATAGCTGAATCACACATTAACAGGAGGTGGGATGAAGGGACATGTTCTACTCAAAAACACTCAGTAAAGGAGATGAATTTGAAACAGAAAGGTAGCTAGCATTAGTGTACTGCTTGTTGTAACCTTACCTGGTGAGAGAGCTGCAGCAGGAAGACACTGCCTCCGGGTTGCGCTCATCTCAACCTGTAGTGACGTGGCAGTAAAGCCAAGGGTAGTCTCTACTTCAGTGGGGAACCTTGCAGCCAAGGAGTACTCCGAAGGCTGACAAGGTATTACAAAAAAACAAGTGCCCATGCCCTGGGCACAGTACAAAACACACAACCAGAAATTTGTTACCATAACTGTTAAACACAAAACCACCACCCATCCATCAAAAACACAATGATTGGTGGGTACTCCAGGTACACAGTACCACCAGGCTTACCAAAACTTGACATCCTTTAACAAAGTGAGGAGATAGAGGAATAAAGGGCATACCCCCATCCTTCTTTCCCCAATACCATGCCAGCCACGGCCAATGGGCCTAACGTACTACAATTGCTAAAAACTGTCTCCACATTGCTTGAACACTGGATGTTTGAAAACTGGGCACTAGGTCTGCTTCTTCGAAGAGGAAGACCGCTTCGGTGCCAAATACTGGCGCTACTTCACAGAAGCGTCATGTGCAATGCGGCCGGGACTATCCCAAAACCTGCAAGAGGGAAGGGGACTATGCTCTTGCTCCCTGGGAAGCTTACGAGGAAGCGGGTATGCACACTCAGCCGAAGGAACATACCTTTTCAATGGCCTGGACACTGCCGAAAAGCGCTTACTCCCTCTGTCCGCACTGCAGTCCGAGTCACTGGGTGACAGAGCATGCATATCCACATGTACACCTTTCCAGCGGCTGTCCGCCGGGTCCTGGGTATGATCAACAGGCTCTTGTGAGGGGGCAACTACCCATGGGCAAACACCACTGACCTCCCTTAGACCTCTGGTTTTCCACCTCCCAGGTTTGGGGAGTTTGACACTGACCTTTGTCTAGGAGCACCAGTGGGATGAGTAGTCACCTCCTCCACTGTCACTGCACTTGCATTGACACTAATCACACTCACTTGGTCCATAAGGGCCGTAACAGAAGACCCGATGTGGGCTACAGTGTTAACAAGACCACCAAACTTTTGGTTTATCCTAGCTTCGAGGCTGGCGCATCAGGTTCGGAAGAATAGGAGCCAGGTAACAGAGTTGGAGGAAAAGTCAGAGGGCTGGTGATGGGGAAGAAAGCAGCCACAAGCACAGAAGGCAAAGGATGAATAGCAACATCCGATTTCGGAGTAGAAACCTGACTGGCTAAACCCCTAGCTTCGGCTCTGGCAGCCTTGTCTGTCTTTCTGCAACTTATCAAGATGTGCATCGAGCACTTTCCATTTCTTCTGATCCCAGTCTTTGCAATCGTCACATTCAAGTTCAAACGAGCAAAGCTGCCCTCTACAATGGCAACACAAAGTGTGCGAGTCATACTTAGCAGAAATAAGTCTGGTATTACAGCAAAGCAATACCTAATACTAGACAAACTAGAATCTGGCATACCAAGTCGATAAAAGTCAAAGGTCTGAAAAAGGAACTAGCTAAGCTAATAATTATTAGCACAGTACCAACACGAATGAATACTTCACCAAAGGCAAAAGAGACAACCATCCGGCAAAATTCACATCAGAGCTGCTCTACCAACCGACGATCAGCTGTTGACCGGCTGAAACGAATTGAGCTCTCCAGCACTGTTGTACCGATTCTTCTCCGAAAGTGGGCAGGGTCTAGTTACCCGCACCAAAACAATAGCGCGTCATCGCAAATTTCAAATTCTGAACTGCCACAATAGTTAGAAACTAATAGCTATGTAGTTACTTGGCAAGTTACTCATATAAAAAAGGGAACATGAGAACCTTGTTGTTATAGATGGGGATGTCTTGGAAGAGCAAGAGAATTCCCATTATCCTATGGACAAACTAGACTGTGAAGTGATAGCTGAGAGAGTAGCTGAAGCACGGGTGAAAGAGAGAGATAGCTACACAACTGGTATATAAAAATGCCTCATTAGTCAGACAGTAATGGAATACAATGGATTTATAAAGTCTGTACTACTTTATGCAGCAGAAAAAATGGCACTGACAAGGAAAATGGACATTTTAAAAATGAGACCACAATGCTAAGATTCATGGGCTGAGGGATGGTGGAATAATCATATTGCTATACAAACAAAGTATTAAAGAGATGTGGTATTAAGAAGCTGGAGAAATACTATAAATGATATATTGGTGGAGAGATGTGGTATCAAGGGACTGAAGAAATGTATGAAGAATCTGTGCAGAGGTGATAAATGGATTTGACACATGATGAACAGGATGAGGTGCAGTTAAGTAAGAAAAGCAATAATAAGGCTATACACATGTAAGAAGACCCAAGAACTCATGGAGAAAGGGAAAGATAAGAGACCTGGACCTGATGGCAGTTAGGGCAGAGAAGAATGGAGGGGACTCTTTCCCGTAAACCCCCTTAAAAGGAATAGCTAACATCCCATGATGATTAATTAAAAAAAATACACGCCAAATCTTACAATATATTTTATAAGTACTGTAATTCTCCAAGCCTAAAATCATGGGAAACTTTCTTATTCAGAAGTATCACCACCAGGAAAATGGCATTAAACAAGCCCAGTGCAAATAACTGCTAACTGGCCAATACTTTTTGTCCTACGTACTGTCTTCTGTATCAACTTGTTCACAGTAGCTAACCAGTATTTAATTCTGATAAATTAATAACATCTATAACTTCATGGTTAATATATTTGCTCCACACTACAAATTCTATTCTTTAACTTGTTGAAAGATAATTTACAGCACAATTACTATGAGAATTCTTGACATTTATAATTCCACTTTAAGCACATAGAGAATTTCATTCTTGACACGAGAGAAGAGTTTTGGTAGGGAAGAGACTAAGATTTTCTTTGTGACAGGTTAAACTTTTGATGTGAGAATTCAATTCTTTGGGTAGTGGGGAATAACCTTCCGACAGGATACACCTACTTTACAGAACACTGAAAAATTAAAAGAACTGAAATTTTAGATAGATAGAAAACTACAACTACTCTACACATTCTCATATTCTTACCTTTTTGACATATGAGGTGGCATCATCCTCTGAGAGGGGTTCAGCAGATATGGCACCTCGCCTAGTCTTGCTCGTGGCTATGTGAGTAGGCATTGGACTCAGGTCATCCGCATCATCTGGTGTCACCACGCGACGTTCACACTCCCGCACAGCCTCCTGCACAAGATATGCAATTCAATATTAATCATAAAAAGCTAGGATATTTGTCTCACTATTTAAATGTGAAAATAGCAATACAGATGTGTTTTGTTAAGCCTCACTCTCCCAAGTTCACCTGATCAGTAAAATAAACATCTGGTAGTTTTGTAGTTAGCCAACTAGTGTGCTACAGTCAGTACAGAGACAAATAGGCTGGCAAACTTGTTTTAAAAACATTTGCTAATAACTGGAAGGCAAACACTTTCTACAAGGTCTAGGTATTTAGGCAAAATAAGTATATTTACAGTATAAGCTTTTCCCCTAAGAGAGAGTGGCTCCAAAAGGTTTTCTGCCTGTGACTGGCACAAATATTTCCAAGATGAGCCTACTTGCCTGAGCCCTTCTCTAGCCAAGCTATGATCAAGCATTAACTGACGACCAATTACACACAGTTCACTGCATGAGTCAACATAGGCAAAATGGTTTTTAAAACAACAAGTCCATTATATATATCAACCCTTGCTACAGTCTAATCACTGTCCTCTCAATAGTGAAACATGTATTCCCCCTAACAGGGGGTGACACAAGAACAAAAAAACAAGTCACTGACACATACTTTTTAACAAGGGAACTGTAAATGTACCTTGTGCAGAAAACACATCTTGCATGTATTTTTGCATTTCATGAATATTGGCCATTTTATTGAACTTTCCTTAAACAAGGTACTTTTTCCTATCTACCCCCTTTTCTTTACTTGGCGACCTAGTGAACAATCATGCTTAAATGAAATCTCTTTATTACACTTTTTCATACACTACCAGTCTTCTTGAATGTTACAGCCCTTCCTTTCCAATGCCTCTTTCTGGGTTTTATTATCCTCAATTCTAATACTTCTGAATTACATACACTTTCTAACAAACTATCATCTTCTATTCCTTCAACACAACTAAAAACAAAACACTGATTATCCTCTCAACTACACACACCTTTTCACCTTTGTTATGTGTCTCTCCACATTCCTTTTTTTATCTTTTTGCATTCAACATAAACACCACTTCCAAACAAGGAGAGCTAGCTAAACAATCTCATCATCCATTCCCACTCTGGCTTCTTTAGGCATTGCAAGCCTCACCCCAGTCTTTTGCACAAAATGCAACGTTCATTCCTTCAACTGCGCTGTGACACTTCTCTCATCCTTCCATCATTCATTGTAATTTATTGACTTCAAATACTTGCACAAACTAACCTCTTCCATTCTTCCACAATCCATGTGAATATTAAACTCCTCCACCTCCGTGTTTTCCACTTTCTAGAACATTGCCTTGGTCATTTTCACATTTAATTTAAACTTTTCTGTTGCAAAAAATTCACTTTTGCTAGTTTCTGTGGTTCCTCTTGAATTTTTACAATCAGTACTATATCCGCCAACAACCACCTTTCTATACTCCAATCAGAAACATTGTGTATGCATATATATATATATATATATATATATATATATATATATATATATATATATATATATATATATATATATATATATATATATATATATATATATGTATATATATATACATATATATTAATATATATATATATACATATATATTATATATATATATATATATATATAAATATATATATATATATATATATATATATATATATATATATATATATATATATATATATATATATATATATATATATATATATATATATATATATATATATATATATATATATATATATACATATATACTCTGCAGTAAAGATAAAAGGGTGTGGTGTAACTTTGCAGATACGTTTCAGTTTAAAACAATAAGATTTTCAGAAAACAAGTGAGTTAATTGCTTACCTCGCACCTCCGTTACTTCATTTATATTATGTGTGTATGTGTGTAGTGTATACTGTATATGTGTGTGTGTGTGTATGTAAGTATATATATATATATATATATATATATATATATATATATATATATATATATATATATATATATATATATTATATATATATATTATATATATATATTATATATATATTATATATATATTATATATATATACATATATATATACATATATATATAATATATATACATATATATATAATATATATATATATATATATATATATATATATATATATATATATATATATATATATATATATATATATATATATATATATATATATATATATATATATATATATATATATATATATATATGACTATTTATCACATCACCGTGATTGATTCATATACAATCAGAAAGCTACAAACGTCCTTTAATATCAATTCGCTCTACCTGGAAATAATATATTCATATATGTTGCGATGGAGAATTTTTAGTTGATAATAAGTCCACCAACTAAAAATTCCCTTGTAACATATATGAATATATTATTTCGAGTAAACTTTAATATTAAAGACGTTCTCTTTTTCTGATTGTATATATATATATATATATATATATATATATATATATATATATATATATATATATATATATATATATATATATAATGAAGAAAATGGAGTGCGAGGTAAATCATTAACTCATTCGCTGTCTAAAAAACTGACAGTTTTAAACTGAAATGCACCAGTAAAGCTAAGCCACACCCTTTGTGTCTTGACTGCTAACTCTATTTTCTGCTGCACTTCTGAAAAGTTGAACATCCAGCAAGAGCTGCTTTATGAAAAGTCCAAGCAATTTTGGGAGTGACACAGCGTATAGAACGTAAAGTATATGACGATGACCTTCTACAAGAGATTCGACATGAGACTTGACCTCCTGAGTAGTATTGGCATTCAAGCGGTTACCACACAATCACCTTGTTTTTCAATTCATGTTAAAACTAGGAGTGGTCCCGAACAGCTGACCCGAGCAGAGAATAAACACGTTAATGAACCGTGTGATGAATCCGGAGAGTTGAAAAGCAAATTTGGATATCTCACAACAAAAAAAGGTTTCAGCTAAAACCAAATAAGACAGCAACCTTGATTGCTCACGTTCCTCTCGCAGCAATATCATGCAACTCACGAAGTATAATCTAAATGTCTCCCTCCAGATATGTCAAGCGGAATGTCGATGAGGAAGAGATATATTTATTCCTTCCTGCCATTATGTGAGAGAGAGAGAGAGAGAGAGAGAGAGAGAGAGAGAGAGAGAGAGAGAGAGAGAGAGAGAGAGAGAGAGAGAGAGAGGTAGGCTTTATGATGAAAGTAATTGCATGGATAATATAACATTTTTTTTAAACACGCTTTTATTAAAATGCACAAAAATGTAAAAAAAAAAAAATTTTTTTGAGACACACCAGGATTTTCTTATAATTAATCATGTCTACAAAAGTTCCTGATTATTCTTTTACTGCTACAACCATCTCGACAAAAAAAAATCTATGTAACAATTTACCGACACCGGGAAGATTAAAAATAGACTCTGTTCCGAACAATTTAGAAACCTCATCAACTGGGCTGTCAATCAATAGTTGGGAAGTGTTTACACAAGGGTTAAATAATTGATTACTTTTTTACAATACAAAATATCTGCACATCCTTGCGAACATTCCATCAAACCATTAACAAGAACAGGACCCTTTTGTAGATAAGAATTTAAATTGCCAAGCAAAATTAAGTGAACCAGGACGACCTGAGCGAACGACCCATTTGCTTTCATGTACATTGTGAATAAAACACTGAAATGGTGTCTAGTACCTGGAAAAACCAAATACATACATAAGCATGTGTTTATAAACAAACACACATGCTATCTCTTGAATGCAACGCAAACAAATTAACTCAATATTTGAACCGCGCTCTTAACGTAAGAAGGCAAATCAGACCCTTTGTAGCTGGTGCTAAAACATGGATTTTTCTTACGCGAATTACTATCAGATTACAATGGTTACCCACGTCTTCATTTGCTTCATTGCTCTCTCATTCATTACCTCTATTTACAGATACATTTCACTTTCTTTAATGCGGAAATGTAAGAAAGATCTATTTTTTGAAGTTGTGAGGCAACAGTCAGCCAGCGATTTCCAATCCCACTAGCTTTTTTTTTAAGTAACTTGATTATTATTATTATTATTATTGCAGTAGCATTAGTAGTTTAAAGAGGGCATCGAGTCACATTTCTAGACACAGCGCTAGCCAGCAAGTAAGAACTGAGACAAGGTAAATTTAAAGAAGTTGGACGGAAAATTCTGGTCTCCAGTCATGCTAGACAAACATAACCATCGGCCACTTTTACTTCCCGAGGGATTACGGCCACAACGATTAATCACCACAAAACTTAAATAATCGATCAATTTCCAGACAAAATTGTAACTAAACCCTCAATGCTCAAATGAGGCGAAGACTGTCAAAATCGAAAACAAAGTCAAAATCCAAAAAATAAACTAAGGAAACATTTTGTCAACACTTGTCAGCAAGGGCACCTCAAGGACAGCGATACAAATCTTTCCAAAGCAAACACCAAGCTTAAAATAACAGCAGCAGCAGGTCGTCTCGAGCACATCAAGCATTATCTTGCGGAGAGAGAGAGAGAGAGAGAGAGAGAGAGAGAGAGAGAGAGAGAGAGAGAGAGAGAGAGAGAGAGACTATTCTTATCTAAGCTTTGCCATAGAGTTAGCTAATCGTGCTATTCAAGATCAACACTTACCAAGTATCATATGTGCATTTCTCGTCCATCTGACTATAATTAAAAACGGCTATTTTATATGAAATACAAGTTACTTAACACTTGAGAAGAGAGTACAGTACACGCAAGTATTTTAATACTTCAAATTCAGAGCAACTGAAACCAAAATTCTTAAAATAAAAGAAATAAAAGGGGGCAATGGAAATAGGAGAGGTTGTGCTTGGTCCTTTCATAATAGCATCGGAGTTTCCCGGAGGCCGCAAGTCCTGTATTCTCTCCAAGGAGGAGAATAAGCCAAGCAAAATAAGACGAAGCTGTCGAAATAAAGATGGCTCCAAACTTCTAACTCGGGTCATAAGTAATTACCAGTTTCTTCGGCGCGATCGAGTTTTCTGTACAGCTGTATGAAACTCGCAGCCATGCCCCATGAAACTCCCAACCGCGGCCAATGAACCTTTCAGCCACGGCCCAGTGGTGGGATGTGTTTTGGGCACCTATAGCGGTGCCGGACGCACGATCATGGCCAACTTTGACGTTAAATAAGATGAAAACTACTGAGGCTAGAGGGCTGCAATTTGGTATGTTTGATGTTTGGAGGGGGGATGATCAACATACCAATTTGCAGCCCCGTAGCCTCAGTAGTTTCTAAGATCTGAGGGCGGAGAGAAAAAGTGCGGACGGAGAGTTAAATAGCCACGTTTTCTAATACTGTGCCGCTAAGCACACTAATATTTGCGTGGACATCTTGAATCTAGTTGACCAAGACGTGACACTACTGAATTGCGTCTTCCTTCTCCTACTCGACCCGGAGGCGGGTTTGCGAACCTCAAGAAAATAAAGTCTCTCTTTTTCTGATGCCTCACAATTAAATTTGTTTTCTTATACACTTTTTATATTCGTCAAAATTACCATTATGCTAATCTTGTGTTACGTTGGCCACTTTACGAATTGAGAGAGAGAGAGAGAGAGAGAGAGAGAGAGAGAGAGAGAGAGAGAGAGAGAGAGAGAGAGAGAGAGAGAGAAACAACTTCATATGTCTAATATATTTATTTCTTCCATTAAATTTGAATAAACATCAAATTTTAAAATGTGGTTACTAGTGGGCTCAACTTATTTCCCTATAGACATACATGATGGCCGAAGAATCCTTGTTCATTAAATTAACTTGTCCCACCAAAATGAAGTTATGTCTCTCTAATAATGTTGAAGACTTTTATTTACGTATATCACGATCAAAAAGGTGACCAGGAAGCCTACCCACACGTATTAATTAAGTCCATGCCACACTCGCGCGCACTTACAAAGGAAGGAACGATATGGGTGCGTTCCCTTAAAAAGCCAGTCCCTCTCTCTCTCTCTCCTCTCTCTCTCTCTCTATCTCTCTCTCTCTCTCTCTCTCTCTCCGCGATAAGAGGGCGGCGGGATCAGCGCGGGGAAAAATGTTTCAATTCCTTAATCCTGAAAAGCCAGTCCCTGACACGCCCAGCAGACTCTGCAAAGCATATTTATTTGCCCCTTCCTTTTTTCTCAACAGGCGACACTTCGACCCTCGATGTGTGTGTGTGTGTTTGGAAAACTCGTCTAATTAGAAACTAAATTTTAACATTCGACCCCCGTTTCGCGATCAGAAGCCACACCAGCAGATGTTTTAACACAGGCAGAACTAGCGTCAACGGCAACGTGGGAATTTGCTAACAAGAACGAATCGACAAATGTTAGCTAAAAATTCGTACAGCTACAGAAGTTTCACGTTAAAATGATTTTTTTTTGTTTTTTAAAGTTACCGAACGATACCGATTTCTGCACGCACAAGACAGCCATGCCGAACTCATCAATGATGAAAGGCCGACAATATCTTGAAATCTACCGAGAAGTCGAACAATGACAACATTTAAATTCTTAGGAATATAAAAGTTTTAGGCCAAAGGCCAAGCACTGGGACGGAAACAGAGACTAGAAAGGTTTGACAGGTGTAACCGGAGGAAGAGACAATATGGACGGATGTACAGTAAAAGGAATGATAGGGGCTGCAGCTAGGGGCCGAAGGGACGCTGCAAAAGAACCTCTATAGGAATGAGGTGCACTGACGGCACTTCCACCCACCCCCAAAATCCCCCACCGGGGACCAAAATGCATAGGCCTGTTGGAAAACGACTCGAAAAGGCCTCTGCAGGAGACCTAATTTGAGACACTATTATATAACTTTTGACTTCGTGACAAGAACCAACTGCATATGACAAATTCAATACAAAATGTCGAACCATTTCGAAAACCCCTTGGCCATGAAGCCACACAAATATATATAAATAAGAAAACCGACAGACGTGGACAATAAAATACTTAATGCGCATTTTAAAACAATTTTAAAAGTAAAATTACAAATTCTGCGTCTAAAATTCCAACTGAAACAAAAAAACAAAAAGCAACCTTCTCGTATCAAGTGGAAAGTACAAAAAGCTGCACATCGATTATTTGTATGAGTGACGCAGAAATGTGAAATCTTCAACGGGATCAACTTGAGACTCTCTCTCTCTCTCTCTCTCTCTCTCTCTCTCTCTCTCTCTCTCTCTCTCTCTCTCTCTATTACAATTGAATATTTTTCTACTTCCAGCCCTTTTCTCCTCAGTGAAAGTGGCTCCAAAAGGGGATTGCCTTTCTGCTTTCATTAAGCATCTGGTTAGAAGTTTCTAGTTCCATAACGTTCTTCAGCCTGGTTGCAACCAACAACATATACCTAACTGCCAAGTGCATATTTTACCTCTTAGGTCAATAAGGCACGTTAATATAAACGGCAGTGCGCAAGCGCGCGCACACAGACAGACAGAGAGAAACACACACACACACAAATAACTAAAATGATATGATAAATCAATGAAATGAGACTCAACGAATCTACTACGCAGTCAAAACTACAACAAGACTTCAAGAACCTCACAAAAGCGGAGGCAAAATTGTTAGAATTGATTGCATATCTAGTACCGTGTGTGCTGGGCAATATAACTCACCGAACGACAGGGCCAAGTTAATGCCCATGATTGAAATGTTGAGTTACCTGCTGAAGACCGGACTACGGAACAGTATTTCAAAAGCACAAGACAGAATAAAAGAATAAAACCTTTTTCTTCAGGTCAGACGGATCTCCAAGAACTGAGACGTGAAAAGTTTAGCTTTTTAGGGTTCAATTTCATTGTCTTTTAATTTGCAAAATGCACTAACTTTAGTTACTGCAGTAGTCACAGGTCAGCAGTCTAGAGAGGGGATCAATGCAATGAGTAGCGTCATCTGCATGAGCAAACAGTTCTCTTGGCCAAACCACATATCATAAATAATATGAATAGTAGTTTATCCAGCGCACCACCCTGCAGAATACCATAGATGATATTCATGGAGTAACCAGAACGCCCATCAACGGCAACCCTTTGCATTCTACCATTTGTAAGTTCAGTAAGAAGAAGAAGAAGAAGAAAAGAAGAAGAAGAAGAAGAAGAAGAAGAAGAAGAAGAAGAAGAAGAAATACTTCTCTAATTCTCATCTGAGTTCATGAAAGCAAAGGCTTTCTAGCTAACTTGTCGAAAGCAGCACTAAATAAGTAATTGTCGGCACAGACATTCAGATGTGCTAGATGAAGCTGGGTTTATATCACCAAGGACTCCTCATTTTCTTGAGAAACCCATGAATTGAACACTACATAACATCATAAAAACATTCCTTTGAAAACTCTACATAACATCATAAAAGCATTCCTTTGAAAACTCTACATAGCATCATAAAAGCATCCCTTTGAAAATTCTACTTATCATAAAAGCATGCCTTTGAAAACTCTACATATTATAAAAGCACTCCTTTGAAAACTCTAAATAACCTAATAAAAGCACTCCTTTGAAAATTCTACATATCATAAAAGCACTCCTTTGAAAACTCTACATAACATCATAAAAGCACTCCTTTGAAAACTCTACATAACATCATAAAAGCACTCCTTTGAAAACTCTACATATCATAAAAGCACTCCTTTGAAAACTCTTCATATCATAAAACCACTCCTTTGAAAACTCTACATAACAACATAAAAGCATTCCTTTGAAAACTCTACATATAAAAGCATTCCTTTGAAAACTCTCTACATATAAAAGCATTCCTTTGAAAACTCAACATATAAAAGCATTCCTTTGAAAACTCTACATATCATAAAAGCACTCCTTTGAAAATTCATAAACGGCGTTGTATTTGGAAGCTCTGCATACTCCTTCGTTCAAGACGCTGATCTACGAGTATATTTTGGTGATGAACGCGGCGGTTTTTGCTTTTTTCCGAATACAAGAATTAGGTTTCTAACTTTCCGCAAAGACTGATGCTGCCACTTCTTGCCTCCTCCTCACAAGGCGATCTTTAAGCTTCCCGAATGGATCGACGCCGAGGCATCCTTTGCGACCATACGTCAGTCGATCCCAAAGCCGGGCCCAATAAAAGGCGAAATCGACAGGGTCTAATCAAAAGGGGATATCTCGCATCCGAAATCATGCTTCATCATCATTGTGACATCCCTCGTCGACATATGATGTCACACGCCGTCGGAATCATTAATTCCGTGAACGATGCCTCAAACGGATCAGACAGGAGAGAGAGAGAGAGAGAATCGCGGTCTCTGTACCTGCAAACCGCAGTCTTCTCTAATAAAACGCACGGGAAAAAAGTGAAACTTTCCTAAACCATTCGGACAGAATCGTTTAAATCCACTTCTGATAAACGAAACAAGAAAGCTCCCAGCAGACTGATGACATACTGCTCGGTTAAACAAAATAACACAGAGAGAGAGAGAGAGAGAGAGAGAGAGAGAGAGAGAGAGAGAGAGAGAGAGAGAGAGAGAATGTAATACATTCATGACAATGCCAGATTACCCAAGACATGTCAATCGTTGCGGCAACAGAATAAACAGGTCTATAAAGTAATAAATTAATGGGTGGCTGCTTATAATTCACGCACCTTCCTCCTCACACATTATAATATTCACCAATCGGCAAAAAGAGTTATGAAATATTCAAAAAATCTACAGTGCGCAGAAGCGTGCAAATCAATACTTCTTAAGTGTGTATGACCAACCTTATTAAGTACACTGACGGAGGGGCAGTGGTTATGTAAATTTAGTTCCGCCGTTGCCACGAAATCCCGCCAACCCAGGCATGTGACAAGGAAAAACTCGATCAAACACGGATCCCCGAGGTGTCAATAGCAAAAGGGGCTTCATCTCGACTTTTCTTACAGTTTAGGAACCGAGACCGGGAGGATTAAAACTGCGCACTCTTACCACGCTGGAAAAGATGTTGTTGGGAAGTGTGGTGCATCGATTAGTCTGAATTATCCAATCAATCTTCTCACTCAGCCCTTCTTAATGTCTCACTTCCTCTGAGTACCCCCTGTTATCATCCAGTTCTTTACAGACCCCTTACTTAAAAAAAAAAAAAAAAAAAAAAATTTACTTCATTATCATAAGACCGTTATGATAAGGAAAATATATATCACAACTTAGCACGCTCAGATTGCTGAAGGAGTCCTAAAACTTTCAAAATATACACAAAATCCGATCATCCGGAAGCAGAAAGATAAAACAGTGTGTCAATAAGAGAACTTAATGAGGAAACAGTCTTTATCTCGAGTCATATATATCTTCGTCTACTTCTCTCCACTAAGTAAAACAAACAGGAAATTCTAAGACTTACTATGTAGTGAACTAGAAGTGCAAAACTAAGAGAAAACCTGAATTCATTTTACCATGGGATTGGCTTACATCCAAGGGAATAACAATTAAGGAGTGCTTCTGCGCCGAGTGGTCAAAGAAGGTCAGTGTTTTTATCTTCGAGGCACTAACCAGGCCACGGTTCGAATCCTGGCTGACGCATAAGCAATTAAGAATTTTAATTCCCCTTGGGTGTCAGTTATTCCTAAGGTATAGTGAATTCTATATTAAACGGTAGTCGCGGTCTAATACTGCATTAGTGTGCGTGTGTGTGTAAGGGAATATATGTACGTCGGAGATAAAATCAGCTAAAGGTTTAAGGAAAACCCAGAATCTGCATTTGTTTCAAACTGAGTGACCAAGAAAATCATTACAAATATCAAATCTATTGAGAGGAAAAAATAAATATTCAAAAAATTTACAAATCAGTACAAGCATGTGACCTAATACTGACGACTGAGAGAGAGAGAGAGAGAGAGAGAGAGAGAGAGAGAGAGAGAGAGAGAGAGAGAGCTGCGATTTCTTTTCTAGTCTATACGTATGAAGTATTGTTCTATCTGTCAGCTATAAGCACGCCTTTCTCCCTGGAGTTCAACTAAAACTATTAATGAAAAACGATGTCTCCTCACTCCCGTCAGGTTAAGGCTTCGTGCGTGTTCAACAGACATTTTTAGCATTCTCCCCAAGAGCTGTCTGATCTTAAGCTCCCAATCCTCTCTCCGGATCGCTGTCAAAGCCTCATCTTCACAAACCCATGGATAATAGGAGAAAGTCGGCAACTTAAGGATCAACCAGTTTGACCTGTCCTTTATTTCGCATTTTTATGAGCAAAACCCAATGGGACATGTACCCTAATGCCCTTACTAGACCAGACCCAACGAAAACCTGAAATACAGAAGCGTGGGGCTTCACAACACGACCAATAATCCTCTCTCTGTTTCATGAGTTTTTTAACCAAAGTTGTTACCATATGGTAATCCATTGACAAGACGAATTTCAAATGGAATTGTTTGATTTTGAGATGAATAGATACACACATACACACACACACACACTCAGACTCATTCATCCTCTTATTACTCTGGACCAAATACCGGTCAAAATTGAACGACGCGAACTTAAAACCATTCTGCACCGGATTTAAAAAACACACACACACACACACACACAAAATAAATAAAGGAGAGATCTTGTTAGCGGCCGCTCGAAATAAAAAAAGCCGCAAAAGCTCGTCCATCGCAAAACAGATGCTGCAAGCGTGCATTCAACAGAGGAACCACTCCGGCGAAGGAAGCCTTTCGTGGAGAGAGAGAGAGAGAGAGAGAGAGAGAGAGAGAGTCAGATTTGCAAAGGCCAAAAACCAGAGGGGCAAAAATTGGATCGCCAATCCCTTCTCATGTGGCCCGCCCCCTAACCCCAATCCCCAACATAAAAACCCTCCAAGCGAAGCCACATACTGACAATGCCAGCTAGTAACCAATTCTCCTACTTCTGCTTAGGAGTCCGCAATATGGCTGGCTGTTAACATTTAGCGGAGATAAACTATTTACTGTATTCGACGTGGAGGCCAACGGACGGAAATTTCAAACACTTGTTAAAATAGACGGATAAACACACTATAGTCTCTCAGCATGAAGGCAGTGATACACGAGCGTTTTATTAAAAAGATTAACTGTGACTAGTTTACTTGGTCAAAACCTCGACTATGAAGTATTTTATTCCATATTTTTATGGTTTCCACGATAATCACGAAAGCACGTACCTGTGGAACCCAGGAAACAGCAGGAAAACAATAAAAAACACCCTGAATTATAAACATCAATTTCTGTTAAGCTGACGCAATTGGGGATTTAAGGAAAAGCCAGATTTTGCACGGGAATACACGGACAATCTATTTCGCACAAAGAAAACGGAAGAAAATTTCCAAGAACTTCAACACGGTACTTGTAGAAAACGTATTACAGATTCATGAATGGGACGGAATGATGACAAAACCACCTCCTGTGTGTGTGTGAGAGAGAGAGAGAGAGAGAGAGAGAGAGAGAGAGAGAGAGAGAGAGAGAGAGAGAGAGAGAGCTTACTTAACCTTTCTACAGAACAGGTAACACTTACAATAAATTCCGGTGAGTTAATCTGATGAAAATCCATCCTTAAACTTGAAAGACAGATGTGTCCATTCAAATTATTAGAGAGTACTTTAGATAACTCCTTCACAAATCATTTACAGCTATTCTCTAATAAATTTTACTCCTTACTCGAGTTATATATCTGAGAAAACAGCCCACATTCATTTTCTAATTCTTATGATACATACACCAAAGTCTGTCCTACAAAAAAATCTTAATTTGAATCTTTCATAGGTTCTTTTTAAATATGTACAATAAAAACAGCCACAGGTTTAAGTAACAAAAACTCCCCAACAATAATCATCTAAAGTATAAAAAAAAGCAACGGGCAACAGCCGCGCACCCGAATGATGACAACGCTTCTCTAATGAGCTCAAATAATACTTACTGACTTGAAAGAAAAACAAAACGTGACAAGAATACCAATGAGAAAGGTTTACGAGAATTTTCGTGTACGATACTCTCTCTCTCTCTCTCTCTCTCTCAGACTTAAGAATTAGCTTACTCAACGCATTCAGCCGTGGCCACGATTCGGCACAGTGTGCTTACGAAAAAGGCAGATGTAAACAAGTTTTCTGTACAGCGTATAATGCCGTAGAAGACAATCAGCTACGACCTCGCAACGCTCAGTTACTCCCCAGATGCGGTCGAGTAAGATGCGTCGCACATCTCCGACAAAAACTGCCAGACGCACGATCCACTTCTAACCTAACCTTGAATAAAATGAAAACTATTGAGGGTAGAGGACTGCAATTTGGTATGTTTGATGATCATACCAATTTGCAGCCCTCAGTAATTTTTTAAATCTGAGGGCTGAGAGTAAAAGTGCGGACAGACAGGAAAAGCCGTCACAATAGTTTTCTTTTGCAGAACACTTATTATGGCCGGGTAGCTGAAGCGCGCATGAGGCTTTGGCGCGGATGTCCAAATATCAACGAAGCGCGATAAGTGAACAGCGCAAGTAGGGAGGGACCTTGATATGATACGTTACCGAATGGGAATGTTTTCTGCACAAGTAGTTCAACCTCGATCCAGTAGATGAAGGATGAACTAACTAACTATCTATCTATATCTATATCTATATATAATATATATATATATATACTGTATATATTATATACATAAATAAATATATGTATATATATTATAAATAAATACATATATACACACAATATATATACACAATATATATATATATATATATATATATATATATATATATATATATATATATACACACACACACACACACTTAAACGTACATACATCCCAGAAATCACACAATAAATACTTCAATGTTCAGCTGCAAAGCGGTATGGCAAAAGACAAACTTCAAAAGAGAGAGAGAGAGAGAGAGAGAGAGAGAGAGAAAGAGAGAGAGAGAGAGAGAGAGAGAGAGAGAGAGAGAGAGAGAGAGAGAGAGAGAGTCAGTCTGTTAAGTAAAACAAGCAGGATACATAATTTGAAGAGGGCAACGCGCGCAGCAACAAGCACACGAATGCAAACTCATGCTGATGAAATTTTCAACGCCTGTGCAAGGCGTACCAGCTTCTATCATCCGGCCCCTCTCTCACACACAGAAACAGAGCCGCCACAGCAGTTGCTTAAAACCATTTTATCTCTTGGGAAAGGATGCCGTGTTGTAAACACAGGATATGTGAGAGAGTGCTCGAGGGATTGGAAAGAGGAGGAGGAGGAGGAGGAGGAGGAGGAGGAGGAGGAGGAGGAGGAGGGACGGGAGAGGTTGAAAAGTGGAAGACTGTGGTTGGCAGATAGAGGGGGATTTCAAGCATTGGTCACAGCGACATTTTTTCTTTTGTCTCCTTAAAATCTGTCTCAGTCTACGTTTTGACGGCGATAGAAACTGCAGTTTAAAAAGACGAGAACTTAAGAGAGTTTTATATCAATGGGTTTCTTTCCATACAAAACGCTGTAACCACAGCGGTAATACAAACAGCAGGATCAATATAGTCTTTTTCTCTCTCTCTCTTCTCTCTCTGCGACAGCGAGAAGACACTTTCTACGTGACGACAGGATCAGGATCAGTTCAAAACGTCAACGGTCAAGATTCAAAGCATTGCGAAGAAACAGAAATTGTACACAGAGAAAAAAAAACGACTAATTTTAAAGTCGTTTTCACAGGTGACTGGCTTCGGAAACTAGTCGATAGCGTTCGCCGGATGTGCTTGATACATTGACGGAGAGAGAGAGAGAGAGAGAGAGAGAGAGAGAGAGAGAGAGAGAGAGAGAGAGAGAGAGAGATTAATGAAATGATGTGCGCCTTTCACGAAGCCATCCTTAAGCTACTTGGTCTCTTCTTATAAAATTTGAACGGGTCATTCAAATCTCGTAGACGTACTCAGAAACCGGACGATACCTCCAAATCTAAGAATGTGATGACAGACTGGATTTATGTTTTGTAAAGGAAGCATAAATTCCTGGTCAACAGCATCCATGGTATAAGGACGGAAACGGCTCCCCTAGGAACACGATCAAGTCATCCAGTCCAATGTTTGAACAGTTCTTTGAGACTTAACAATATGATCCATTCATGGTGCGTGATGAAAAGACTAAACTCCAGACGTCGGGGACCTGCCAATTTTTAGCAATTATACTTAATCCGGATCAAGATAATTTAGACAATTCCGATTCTGTCCCTACCAAAGACGGCTGCCTGTTCTCACCATATAAGATAAAATGCGTTATTTCATTCGTTTTGGTTATTCACGCTCTGTCCTCGTTTACCTACTATTGTCGACTCTAGAATGTGTATCAAAATAGAACAGCGTCGCAGGCTTACGTCAATGCCGTTTGACATTTGCTCAGTGTCTGTATTCGCAGATAATTACCTCTACTGGAACCCTCAATTTCTGCAGTTTTCCCTTCCTGTTTCATCTAGAACATTTCCTCTGGAAAACTCTTATTTACTGTGCAATGAGACCCTACAGCAAGTATAAATTTAATTCATCAAATTGTTTACACAACTCAAGCACGTATACTGAGAGAGAGAGAGAGAGAGAGAGAGAGAGAGAGAGAGAGAGAGAGAGAGGAGAGAGAGTTACCGCTGGGCCTTGATCAAAACATCCTCCACTTAACTGTTTGGAAAGAACCAAAAAGCACCGGAGAGTGTCCTTTCAGCAAATAGAAATGAATAAAATTAATCTCCAGCCAAGCTTGCCCTAGATGTGGTGAAAATCACGAATCAAATGAACGTGCTAGCAGCATCTTCAAGAGTAAAAACTGCGTCAAGAAAGGCCACAGTGATACTAAACATAAAACACTCGATGGCAATAAGTGCACAGTATGTCAAGGATGTGTCAAAGGCGAAAAATAATACGGATCATGGCTTTGACTAATAATCTTAGATGCAATTTAAAAACATACAGTCCGTGGGAAATAAAACTAGCGTACAAGAAGAAAGCAAATTTAAAAAAAAGAACTAAAGACTCTCCTATTCTGCAAGAGCTAAATTATCCCTTTGGAGGGCTCTACATAAAACCAAACAAAGTGAACACCGTCAAAAGAAAACACAAAATAACTTTAAAAAGTTTAGGTAGAAAACTTATCCCGTACACGAGGCAGTTTCTACTAAGCCCAGTAATAACAGACAAACATCATGTTATTTACATAGGCTTCAATCAAACTACACTTACCAGGGAGAGAATTTGTTTTACATCCCTCATTAAAGCAGTGGGTGAATAATTTACGAGCGAACGTCGAGAGTTATCTAGCTGTTCCGCTCCAGCTGAGCTATTCGTTACAGAAAAAAAAAAAAGATATTTACCACGTACATACACACACATAGACACAAATGTACGAAACACGCACAACAATATTTTGACTGACGAGTATGCCTGCGATTCTCCATAAGATATATATATATATCCTACCACAACTGACTACACACTGTGTGTCTGCAAAATTAGAATCCCCATGTTATTCAAGTTAGTTCCATTTGTTTTGTCATTCGATACGGATCCACACTTCCAAATACCGATAGATTTCGTGGTCATACAATAAAGATGGGAAAGTCACCTGCTTAATTTGGTACATTGCAGAAGAGTAAAAGGATCCAGTCAACGAAAATGACGACAGACTCGACAGAGAGGAAAGACGTTCGATGATCTAAGTAGTCTAATTCTAACAGGAGATCAGCGCCCGCCCTATGAGCCTCGCAGAGACCCAAGAGGACTTTAACTAACTTAATTCAATTATAATTCATTAAATCTTCTACAAGTTCGCGACACGCAGTAACACAAAATACTGCAAGGAGAATATGTGCGCTGAACTGCACACAGCCTACAGGTACAATTCCTAAAAGCTTAAGAAACCGCTGATATGCAAAAGACGACTCCATAGAAAAGAACACTCGTTGGTGAAAGACACAAATACTACGGAAGAAGAAAATAAACAGAGCGACAAAGAAACATATATGCATATATCAAAAAAGCGTTCGGAGAATTACGCCTACAACAAGACTGAGCAATCAGTTCCCCTAAAAGCTACAGTCACCTCTCTCGAAAAATATAATAATTTCCTGCCAGTCATAAATTACAGTATCACAGTCGGTAATATATATACAGGTTTGCAGGAGGAGGGTGGATGTGTCATGTCTCCCCTACCTTCCAAATCCCCTACCTACCCTGCCCCAACCGGGCTGGACAAACAGGTTTGCAGGAGGTGGGTGGATGTGTCATGTCTCCCCTACCTTCCCAATCCCCTACCTACCCCGTCCCCACTCAGATTTTGTTATTATAGATATGTATGGAAACTGTGCGTAGGACTTCGACTTGTTAATCCTGGAGCGCCACATGTTAATTTCCATTTCTCCAGTAGGTATACCGCTAGATTTCCCAAAACCTAATCGCTGGCGCCAGACGCGAGGCCTGAATTTGGTCAAACTTCCTAGATATCCTTGGTTTAGGTACATAATAAATATAGAGAAATCAAGGTGCTTTGAAGCGGTATTGCAGGCTTTCTTGAAGCCATGAGCGTAAACATCAACAACACTACCTGGAAGAACATTCCACATCTTCAGAGCAAAGAAATAAAAAAAAACTTTTGGTACTACGGAAAAGAATAAACATTTCTCTGCTGAACCGAGGTTCCCGAAACAGTGTCTACCACCCTAAGACCCCAAGAGACTGTTGAAAATGAGGCAGAACAGTATTGAAATGAAAACACAAGTGCCAAAACGGAACGAAAGTGTGTACTTGAATGTTACCAAAAACCAAGGAACTTCAGACACCTGACAACGTACGGCCACCGTACACAAGGTTGGAGTGTAAGGGGGTATATGAAATATAAAATAAACCAGCTGCTGTGTTTAAGAAACTCATACCTGTTGAGCTCATTTTGCACCAACTGTTGTATTTCAAGAAACCGAAACCACGTCAGTCCCTATCGTGGCCATAGTAACTTTGACCCACTTTCCAGATGACCATAAGCACCCTTAGCATTCACATGTCCATGAAAAATCACAATTTGTGAAAGTAAATTGTATTTTTCCTAATTACACAAACCATCGGTCCTTTACCTCAGGAATGTAATGTAAAGGACCTCAGGTTTGTATAGTTAGGAAAAATAAAATTTTTGAAAGTAAATTGTATTTTTGCTAACTATACAAACCTGAGGTCCTTTACTTTAGGAATGTAATGTAAAGGACCTCAGGTTTGTATAGTTAGGAAAAATACAATTTTTGAAAGTAAATTGTATTTTTGCTAACTATACAAACCTGAGGTTCTTTACTTTAGGAATGTAATGTAAAGGACCTCAGGTTTGTATAGCTGGGAAAAATACAGTTTTTAAAAGTAAATTGTATTTTTCCTAATTATACAAACTATCGGTCTCGTGTCGGAACAAATGACACAATCAAACAATTATTGTAAAGGCTGCTTTATTCCCAACCACCATATTTTTCAGCACTTCCTACTTCGTTTAATACGAGGCTTTCTCTCTTCATAGCTGGGGAGTTCACGGTTTGCTGAGAAGTTAAGCCTAACTTTTCTCATCCCCAATCTTTCTGGCGTCCGTCAAGCCTGGGCTAGATAGGGACGTTACGGTAACCCGTTCTCTGCATCCCTCGGTCATCCTTCAACCCGTCCTAATCCGCCAGTCTCCACATCTCACCCACTCATGACCTGTTCCTCTTCCTCCAAAACAATCTGCGAAGCAATCTGCTCTCATCAGTGCAAGCCAACCGCGCCCCAGTCAAGGGGATTTCTCGCCCTTAATTCCATCGACGAAGAACCCGAATTCGAGAGCGCCAAGAGAGGTCTTATCGCTAACACTTACCCTTGAAGAACACACGACTGATACTCCCATAACGTGCTTAAGTGTCTTACCTGGAATGAAGAGGAGAGAATGTTAGAATTTTGTTAGGAAAAATCAGTAATGCAGAACAGGGACTAAAACTCCAACAAGTAAATATACCACCAAAACTTAGCATAACAATTTTATTATATTAATATATATTAGGGTATTATGCAGGACGCTTTCCCTTTGCATTTAGACGGTGCTTCAGTCTACCAGTTCTAAATACAAACTCTCTCTCTCCTAAGTCTCTTGTAATATTCGAAATTTATAACGAACTCCTTCAAGCTTTCTTTCAAGAGTCCTTCATTTCATATTGTATTATCACTTATATCTTCCAACCCTCCCGGATTTTCAATATGTGAAGATTCTCCAGTAAAACAGCACCGCTGTCTCATTTGTAGATGGCTCTGGGGGTCATCGAAAAGCATCAAGAGACTGACCGGCACGCAATCTGCAACAGTTCGAGCATTCTCAAACCAACTCAACACTGATCACGCTTGTGTTTAACAATGTCATAATCACTACGTTAATGCGGCTAAAACACACGTAAGTTAAACTCTAACATACAAAGGTATCTTCATAATGCTTATCCCAGTTTTGCTAGAGAGAGAGAGAGAGAGAGAGAGAGAGAGAGAGAGAGAGAGAGAGAGAGAGAGAGAGAGAGAGAGAGAGAAGACGAAACATATTTAAGTCACTTATAAGGAATCTGGGTTTGTATGTACGTGTATTCGCGTGCATATCGCATTAAAAATTCCAAACCATGGATATTTCAAAAATATGTGGTTCCCACATCGCCCAACACACTTTGGTCAGCAACACGAGGTCAAATCCCAATGCGGCGAAAACTCAGGTCACCTTGCAGAGATACAAGTGACCTGACATTGACCTAGAGCTGGCAATGAAGAGGAGGAGGAGGAGGAGGAGGAGGAGGAGGAGGAGGAGGAGGAAGGGGGTGGTGGCGGTCGAAGAAGAGAAGAGAAGAGCGGCAGTTGAGGAAGGGTGAGATGAGGGGAAAAGGGCGCGAGGGGAGGGGGTTAGAACTGGGGTGTGTCTGCCCCCCTCGTATGACGTCACAATCAATAGCTCCTCCTCTGGCCCCGCCCTAAACTGCGCGCCCACGGGAAAGCAACACCAACATCCCATCTCGATGAATGAGCAGCACACGTGCTCTCTCTCTCTCTCTCTCTCTCTCTCTCTCTCTCTCTCTCTCTCTCTCTCTCATATGCTAAAACGAAGCCTTAAAAAAAATGGAAAGCTGGCTTTATCTTTTCCTCTCATCAGGAACTTCACGACAACTTCCTCGAGCAACAGCAGAAAGCTTCATTTGCCTAAAGCTCACTCACTGCACTGCAGTCCAGAGCCCTCTAGAAAAGGAGACTGAAGCGTGGAACTGACAAGCGGCAAAAACGGCAATTCCATCTGTTCTTCCGACAGCATTGTTTCCACTGCCATTACGATCTTCTTCCCTGGCAAGGTAATACCTCAGAGGAAAGCAGCCGAGTGAATGTGGAGACAATTGTAACTACATTCTGAAAAGCCTTGCGAGATGTTGATACAAATTGGAGCGCGGAAAACAAATTCATGTGGTTGCAACCTGAAGGAAAGTGAAATGGAACGTTTTCAAACAGTCAAATGTTTACGAGAGAGAGAGAGAGAGAGAGAGAGAGAGAGAGAGAGAGAGAGAGAGAGAGAGTACCTCAACAACAAATGCTGAATAGTTGGTAGTGATCTATTTACAAAAGCATAGCAAACAGCGATCAGATATCTCGCATATTAGTTTCTTTTAAAAGTTTAATTACACAACAATATATATATATATATATATATATATATATATATATATATATATATATATATATATATATATATATATATATATGTATGTATGTATATGTATATATTATATCTCGACGATTCCAAAGCAGAGAACAATTTCAACTCGACCTGGCGACTTGTATCCACTCCCGAAGCCAGTTCTGACATCATTCCTCTGGGTACCAGTTGGCAATATTGTCCAAAACCACACAAACATAGGATCTCGAAAAAGAAATCCCTACCCTCGGTGTCAACCTGACAATACAGAAAATGAATTTTTCTCTTTTTTCACGTTTTGTGCCTGGACAGGTTTCTGAGGAAGGCCTGACTATTAAGTACTAAAGGTATTTGATAATCACAGGCATCAGAAATATTTCACTGAAAGAATTCGTTTGCACAGATTACGGGAGGAAAGTCACTTGTCTCCTAGCAACTGAATTTATCATCCCAGAACAATGACACTGACCTGACTCGCCAGTCATACTTACCGGCACTGAAAGCTCTCCGACAGACACCAGCGCCGTTATAAACAATGCCCAATTTCCTGACCTCTCGGCCGTCCTGGACCTTAAGTCCCTTTTCGGTTTAATCCTTCTCGTATGATCTCTCATAAATTGTAAAGCTTTTTTTCATCTCTACGCTCAAATTCTCACCAAATCACCCTCTTTACTTTACTTATTACCATTATTAAGCACCCAATTTCAGGCATAATTTTTAAAATAAAATAAAATTACATAGGTACGATACCTACATATCAAACGTGTTTCTTTACAACTACAGAAATGCTGGAACCCACACAGTAGTACCTACAGTTTGAAACAGGCGTGATGCACATATTATACTCTTGAGGTATTTACCGCTGTAAATAACGAGAGAGAGAGAGAGAGAGAGAGAGAGAGAGAGAGAGAGAGAGAGAGAGAGACCAGCACCTCTTTACAACTACAGCAGTACTGCAATCCAAACAGTAGTACCTACAGTTTGAAACAGGCGTGGTGCACATATTATACTCTTGAGGTATGTACTGCTGTGAATAACGAGAGAGAGAGAGAGAGAGAGAGAGAGAGAGAGAGAGAGAGAGAGAGAGAGAGAGAGAGAGAGAGAGAGCGAGCGCAGCACCTTCCTGTACCATCCAAAAGTAACAAAAGGACTTTCAAGAATCGCCGCTTGACGTCCCATGCATTAAGACGCAAAAATCAAAAGCTTCGTTTACAGGACGAGAACAAAGCAGCTCGAGCGAGAGAACACGACCCAAGAAGCAGCGCCACCAGCTTCCGCTCGAGGAGGACGTAGGAATACCTCCGTCTCCTCATCCTCCTACTCCTCCTCCTCCTCCACCCAAAACACAGTCCCACTTTTCAGCAATACTCCCCCCCCCCACCAACTACTCACCCCATGGCTTCCGGTCCCAGGTCTCTCAAACGCCCCTGAAAAGAGAAGAGTGGTCCAGGGGTGGGCATGGGGTGGACAGGGTATGGTTGGGGGCATGGGAGACCCCACAGTGGAGAAGGGACGGGCCCTGTTTGGTGGAAGGAGTCCGAGGGGTTTTCCTTCCGTCCTCATGACGTCACTCGCGGAATGACGTCATCAGGGGCCTCCAAAGTTCTCTCTCTCTCTCTCTCTCTCTCTCTCTCTCTCCATAACTCAACAACGAGGAAAGGCTCCTATGATTTGAGAGCGGATATGTGCACTAGTCAACTCCCAATTTCATGCCCAGCAATGGAAAATTTTCAGTGGAAAGAACGTATGTTCAAAGGTCTTTAGAACAATCGGCAGAAGAAGTAAAACTGCCTTCAGATTCAAACCATGTTGCAAGCTTACAGTACATACTTGCAGAGATATGTATTCCATCGACCAGATCAATATCTGGAATAGCTTCCAATATAATCACGAACTATGAATTGCATTTTTAAACTTGTCATTATCAAGAGAATATTACCACGATTCATGGAGAGAGAGAGAGAGAGAGAGAGAGAGAGAGAGAGAGAGAGAGAGAGAGAGAGAGAGAGAATTGAAATTTACAACCACCTAGATATTCAACTGTACAAAACCATGAGTACACAAAATTACCTTTTCTACGATCGCTAGAATCTCCACAGTACAGAAATTACCTTTCTGCGGTCGCTAGAATCTCCCAAGTCCGGAATTGTCAGGAAGAATGTCCTATGCAAGAAGTCAGGATTAAAGAGACGAAGAGGAACCCCATTTGAAAAAAAAAAATAATAAAATGAAAACTCATTCGGTTTAACAAAGGCCACAGCGATTGAGGCTTAAAAAACGCCAAGATTATTCCCCATACACCCTCCTACTGCAGATTCAATTACCATCCGGCACAAAAACTCACAGAACACCAGCTACTCCATACAAGGATCATCGGCAGTGCGTCGGACCCCTTTACAAACAGGGCGCCCCCTGACCTAATAGCTTATTCGCTCTCTCTCTCTCTCTCTCTGCCTGGATTTTAAAATTTCCTCCGTTCCAGTATCTCTCTCTAACTCCGTTGATTCTGCACTTTCTAGATCTCCTTCGACCTCCCAACATACCCAAATTGTACACTTGTCGCCAATCTTTCATCTTTCACTCGATCCACAGGACCACTCACAATTCAAGTCCCGTCTTACTCGACACAGACTTAGCCACACATCACTCCCTTTAAACTAAAATGGTTCGACAATCTCTTAGGTATTGCAGCTTTGACACCCCCACACATCATTTACTCAGTCAAATCGCTAGCATACACCCAGCTAACTTTTTGCATCCGTTATATAACTGACCTGTTCTCATCCTACCAAGGGCCGTTACTGAATTTATAAACTTGACTCTTCTTTACGTTAAGTTCCATCTTTGTCACTTCGTCCACCACTTTCAAATTCATTCATTGGTTTCTCCGTTTTGTGTTCTGTGACCGTATCTTCTTCTGATCCCATAATGATTTCGAGAAATAACAAGACTGAACTTTAGTATACTAAAACTACGAAATCAATGGACGTGAAGATGTTCATATGCTGATCCGAGAATAAAACCGACCTGTCACGGCAACGCATAAACCAAAATACACCCCTCCATAATCTGAATACTCGTAACAAATACCTATCAACTATCTCAATCAAGTATACCAAGCCAGTATCCACCCTAATATCTCCAATCACTTCAGTCAGTCTCTACGGTGAATGATAGATAATCGCTCACAAATAATTGGAATACTGGCTGTCTCTGCTCTCGAAGGCAAATGAACTCGTACGAATCAAAAGGGGGGGGGAAATAAGCCCCTTCCTTCCTTCCTTCCGAACTCCGACGGAATATTGTTCCATCTCTGTCGTTCCACCAAGAGCTGAATCGGACAACGTGATATCAGGGAAATGACAAAATATATTAGAGAAGCCTATTAATCTCGAGGGCCCCTATGTCGAGAAGTGAACAGTCCTCCAGGCGCCGTCAATCAACGTTGCTGGGTCGAGTGAGGAGCAGCTCAAGGTCGAGATTCCCTCATTAAAAATCCGGTCGAAAAATATGTGTAGTGCTTTCCCGGACGAGTCTCCAAAATCCCTTTTACAGTGAGCTCACTTTGAAAACGCCTCGAGTGGGTCAAATGGCGCTTGAAGAGATCATCTGCAGAGATACGATCCTGATGGTAAATTTATTACGGGGAAAATCATACGTTTTATAGGCTGTTGTGGATGTCAAGTAGCACACGGTGAATGTCTGTATCTATTTATTTGTGAATGTTCCTTTTCCTTCCAGAGCTTCCTATGATTTTAATCTTCTAACTGCGTTTGTTTTCAGAGCCAATACTATCCTCTTTAAGAAGGGCAGTTCGGGGTGATTCCGACCTCCTTCTGGTAAGAACTGCTCTGCACTGCAAATGAAGTTAACAATACGGTCAGTGATATTATTAAACCTTAATATTTCATCTGGAACCCAACGTTTCTCCATGCAACTAAACGCGTTTAAGGTTGGATTTAAAAACTTACAAACTAAATCGAAGTTAAGTAGAAGGGTGAAAAACGGCAGTTTTAACTTTTGAGATTAATGTGATCTTAACACTTGAATGATATTCGGCGAATTACACGATAAAATGGATACGTGACATAAGTAAATAGCCAATTTACTAGCCAATCAGCTCTTCTCGAGCAAGTACCACGGAGAACTTTAAAAAGATTTTAATTCCGAGGAAACGACCGAGAACGTTCTAACTCCTTCCAGGAAATCGACGATCTTATTAATATTCCTACGGTGACAAGCTGGTTACAAAAGCAATAAAAAAAAAAAGCTTTCCGATCAGCTTTTTCAGCTTTGACTAACAGTGCGTAAATTAACTTCAAAATGGGTAATTTTCAAGCTAATACAATTTTCTTCACTTTTTCTCAGAGGTATGTAACACAATTTCCACTTACGCAAAAATACTCATTGAAAATGATCTTAAAACAAAAAGAACTGCGGAAAATGAAAAAAAATATATGTATACCATAATTACACGCAACTGAATATCTAACTGCAGATATATATATATATATATATATATATATATATATATATATATATATATATATATATATATATATATATATATATATATATATATATATATATATATATAATATATATATAAATTCTCTTCCAACTTGTCTGATCTTCCGTTCGAGCGTAGGCGCTGAGAGAGGAAGCTAATGATCTGACCGACTGAAAAAAAAAAAAACCTTGTTAAACAAATGAGTTTACAAGCTTGTAAGGAGCAATGCTATAAATAAAATACTGAAGATGCATTAGTCAATTTCAGTTGCCTTATTTTAAAATACAGAAAATGAACCAAAAAGATAAAACCTACACTGCTGTACGAAGTTAACTGTCGCTGGTATACTGGAAACTCTCTTGAAAAAAAAATTTGTAAACTTCTGTGGAAAGTTAAACCATATTTTACCCATATAAACCTGCAAACAATAGCATTTCCATTTTGCTCCAGCACAATAACTATGAAGCTTAATAATGATTTTACACAAGCGGCCGAGGAAAATGGTAAATAAAAAGAATGATCTATGAATATGAGTAGAGAACATACGCTATAGTTCATCAGAATCTGACTGCACGAAGAAGTGAACCTATTGTAAAACACGTGTAACCACTGATTGAATGATAAAATAAGACATTACACTTGTAACCACTGATTGAATGATAAAATAAGACATTACACGTGTAACCACTGATTGAATGATAACATAAGACATTACACGTGTAACCATGGACTGAATAATAAAATAAGACATTACACGTGTAACCATTGATTGAATGATAAAATAAGACATTACAAGTGTAACCACTGATTGAAAGATAAAATAAGACATTACACGTGTAACCACTGACTGAATGATAAAATAAGACATTACATGTGTAACCATTGACTGAATGATAACATAAGGCATTACACGTGTAACCACTGACTGAATGACAAACTAAGACATTACACTTGTAACCACTGATTGAATGACAAACTAAGACACTACACTTGTAACCACTGACTGAATGATAAAATAAGACATTACACTTGTAACCACTGATTGAATGATAAAATAAGACAATACACTAACCACTGTATGACATAAGTAAATCGCCCACCCTCCCGAAAACCCAACCTATCGAGAGATCTTCGTCATTCTATCCCAGACCCTTCTCAACTCCTCCATACAATTATCAGGCAACAATCGCAGCCATAAAAAATGAAGTCACTGACGTTTCGCAAAATCAATAAACAACGATAAAACGTTTCGTATCTGTAAGACTTTACTGCAATCTAATTCTTGCAGAAGTTTTAAGAAACCTGGAATTAACGCCAACTGGAGCCGCTGTAGGTAAATGCAGGTGAATTTCTGGGGTAAAAGATTTATTGGATAAAATGGCGTCTCACACACGCGCATACAGAGATTCAACAGAGAAAAGGCTCAATCAGGAAATAAAAAAAAATAAAAAAAACGGGAATAGCGAACTTCCCTGATATAAAGGTTAGTCTAAAAGACCAAGGAACACTGGCAACATTTTAAAAAGTACTCATATGGAATATAAAACGTTTTCAGAATTCTACGAAAAGCGGTCTAGATGCACAGGAAAGAAAAAATCACGAGTGGGGTAGAGCCTGAGAGTGTAACCACCACAGCATTTTGAGAGAGAGAGAGAGAGAGAGAGAGAGAGAGAGAGAGAGAGAGAGAGAGAGAGAGGAAGCCAGACAATTCCTACGTACTCAAACGCCCCGTCAAAAGGGCTTGACTGCATTTATTCACATTACACGAGAATAAAATCTCAAAACACACTCGCTACGAAAACATAACCAAAGAAAGAGTGATATTCTCTCTCTCTCTCTCTCTCTCTCTCTCTCTCTCTCTCTCTCTCTCACACCCACCTTGTGGCAAAAGTCACGTCTAAAGATACGAAGGTAGACGACAGCCGAGATCATTAGAAACCAATTCACTGACAGAAAAACTAACGCCTACCACGAACAAAACGAAAGCTTGAAAATGAAATAAATGGAAGCACGCCAAACGAATGAATGACTGCAACATTTTGAGAAAGAGAGGAGATGCTTCTATAAAGAGAGAGAGAGAGAGAGAGAGAGAGAGAGAGAGAGAGAGAGAGAGAGCAAAGAAAGGGAGGGGTGAATCATGATGGAAAGAGAGGTTTGGGGGAAAGAGGAACCCCCCCACCTAACAGGTGTCCCCCGGGCCAGGATACCATACCACTCTGTCTTAAAGATGCAGTACCATACCAAACAGCCTCCTGCCCAACATATATATACACACAAACTCACGCTAATTCATTCGGGTGGAGACACTTCCCTTTCATGGGCGATCTCCTCTGATATCCTCCGGCCCTGGAACTATGTCGCAGCCAAAAAAAAAAATTCACACAGACACCTTAAGTTGCTGATAATGATATTACCTACGTTTGGGTGAGGATCGGACGTCATTTATGAGGGAATTGCGTAGTCCTAAACAGATACGGCAGAGAGAGAGAGAGAGAGAGAGAGAGAGAGAGAGAGAGAGAGAGAGAGAGAGAGAGAGAGAGAGAGAATTTGCACAGTAGGGGATTTTGAATGGGATTCATTAATTGAGTCAATGCCACACATCATAATGACGGAGATGATTAGGGGGCAGGGGAGGGAGAAAGGGAGGGGGAGGGGGAGGGGGAAGGGGAGGGGACGCAAAAGCGTAGGATGACTGAGAACCATTCTTCACTCCTCCTCAACCGGACCATTCCGAACAAATCAATGGATTTTATAATTAATGGTAATGGGCTTCGTCGGCCTCTAATCAAATCCCGAGAAAAATCACCCGGCGAAAGTAACTAATCGTCTTCTTTAGGTTCTGACGAAAAGTTTTCTACCTATGAAGGCGCAGGCTATAAGCCTGAGGAATCGGCAAACTCTCAATCTCTCTTCTCATTAAACTGATGGCCGCCGTCTGCTGAATGGACCCCCAATTGAGATTCATTAACAGTAACAGAGGCTATTCATTCAAATTTGATTTCAAGACGACAATCTTCCAGCCTTTTTCGTCTTGACTACTGTAGCAGTTGCAGTTTTTGTAGTCATAATTTTCCAAGTATCCAAAACCGTTTCGTAAAACTGGGCACAACTGTATAAAAAACAAAACTGATTTAGCTCCCTTTAAAGACCTGTAGCACAGGTTCCTCACTGACAAGCAGGGCCCGTGCCTCTCTGAAGAACACGATTCTCCTAAAAAAACAATCAAGAAAAAGAATCCAACCAAAATATCAACGGTTTTGTTATTCTACCACCTATCCTAAAGTGAGTTCGGGAGCCTGCTTTGCGAGGGCCGTTTGAACACCTGATCTGTACAGAATGCACTGGTTCTTTGGAAAGATGATCTCCAAAATTTGCACCAACTTACTGCTGACTTCGTTTATTTGAGTTTCGGATTTATAACAATAGAAAAGGACACATGGACACATTCGCCTCAGCAAAACCATGCTAAATGTAAAACCAGTTACCCACTTACATTAAAACAACCCTTCACAAAACAACACCAAAACGAAAACCCTTATAGCATTTGTAGGATTGAAATGAAATTTTTTTTTTTAAATATTACTTATTCTGAATTTTAATATACCTTTTTAGTGTGGAAGCATGAGTAAATGTATTTATTGTGTGTATTTGTTACAGTACGAGAACATGTGCCTTTGTGCAGTTTTTAACTTCATTTTAATTAATCATCGTACTGAATGACCTCTTGGGTCCCAGTGCTTGGCCTCAGGCCTAGACCTGGTATTGTAATCTAATCCTTCGGGCCAGCCCTATGAGGGCTGAAAGTCAGATCAGTGGTCCGGTTAAACTACTTTAATACTACTACAGCCACCGTATTCTTCCACTGCTTTTGTTTTCTCCACTGCAGGAAACGATGATTAATCGTGTAAGAGGATTCTTCCCAAACAAAGAAACAAAAAAATAAATAAATAAAATAAAAGGTCTAAATAGCGAAAACAGAGAAAAGGCTTTGTACGCCACTGCAATGAAAATCTGGGTAACCTTCAGGCATAAATACGATAAAAGCACAAGTCAAACAACTAAACTCGCGTAGCAGCACTTTCGGGAAGCTTTGTTCTAAACTCCTTTGTCCTTTCAAACACACAACTAAATTGGCTTAGCAATGGTTCTGTTGATGTCAGATTATTACTCAAACTGTCTCATTCTGACGACCAGACGGAAGGTTTCATTCATGAGAGAGAGAGAGAGAGACTCTTTCAATTTGCATCTAGCAACAATTTTAATCCACTTTAGAGCTTTACAAACAGCAGGAAGGAGAGAGAGAGAGAGAGAGAGAGAGAGAGAGAGAGAGAGAGAGAGAGAGAGAGAGAGAGAATTTCAAATTGCATCTGCTAGTCAGATTTTCACTTATCTGAGCTTTGCAAAACAATTTCAAATTGCATCTGCTAGCCAGTCAGAAGATTTTACAAACAGCAGGAAGAGAGAGAGAGAGAGAGAGAGAGAGAGAGAGAGAGAGAGAGAGAGAGAGAGAGAGAGAGAGAGACTTTCAATCTGCATCCAGCAACGATTTTAATCCACTTTAGAGCTCTGCAAACGTCTACAGAGAGAGAGAGAGAGAGAGAGTGTGTGGGGGGTGGGTGTTCGGACAAGGGGCCCCTCCACTCCACCAGAGACCATAACGCAAGAGATAATGAAGAGGCAGTGGTAATGAAGGGTGGTCCTCATCAACCTCCTCCTGCCTATTTTCTAAGGTTTAAGAACCTAAGGTTTAAGAAGAACGGGCTGTCGTGGAAGAAAAAGCTTAAGACACCTAATTACTTTCCAAGACTCGAAAGTCACAAAGGGGCTCCAGAGCTTTCTAAAGTGACTGCTCTCTCTTCTGAGGTTTTCCCTTTCATCAAGACGAATATTGGTGGGGATAAGCCAGTACGTGACAAGGGTTCCCGCAATCACCCGACCTGAACTGTAGTAATTGGCAGGCTTCTGGTTTGCGGAATTGATGCTTCTTCGATATTCCGTCTTGCTGAACAAGTTTGTTTGTGCCAGTGTCATATTTTCACTTCAAGGCACCCACACATATTAACTGACTGGGTGACTTACGAAATTAATGTGTGTATATTTATACATATAAATTTCTGACTCACATCAGGATCGAACCCAGGTCTTTCAATTGAAAGGCAAGGGCGCTGTCCACTAGCCCATACAAGTCATAATAAGAGCTGGAACCTGATTGCCACTGCACCCAAGGAATTGCCTGGGCAAGCTAACTGCTTGCACACCAGGGGAAAACACGCTGGTATGCAAGAAGGAATTACCTGGACAAGCAAAGTGCTTGCATACCAGGGGAAAACACGCTGGTATGCAAGCAGTTAGCTTGCCCAGGTAATTCCTTGGGTGCAATGGCACTCAGGTTCCAGAAATTTATTTAAGTTCCACACGTGATAGTGTGTTGATTATTTCTATCATGTTCACTCAGAAGGGATAATTGTATGTATGTGTGTGTGTGTATATATATATATATATATATATATATATATATATATACACATATACACATATATATATACACACAATATATATATATATATAATATATATATATATATATATATATATATATATATATATATATATATATATATATATATATATATATATAATGTCACTGTAGACGGTGACGCCAACTGTCACCGTTCCTATTTTCTTTACGTCAATATACACAGCATGTTCAAGAGAAAATATTAATGTTATTTTTATAAATAAACTTGAATACCTTCTACAAGTTAAGAAAAGTACGTAATTACGCGCAGGCCTTCATCAACGTCATTAAAGTTATTATTGAGTAAATTTTTAACCTGAGGCCAATGTTGTAAGGAAAGAGAAGTTAAAAAGTTACATTTCTTTAGAACTTGGAGCGATCTATCAATCGACCTGCCCTCAACCCACAAAAGACCAGTTCCCCCAAAAAATAAGGAAAGGCAATACATAACCACCTTGTCGGATGTCATAAAACTTTAGGGAGAGGAGGAAGGAGAAGAAAAGGGAATATTAGGAAGACTACAAGATCACTTTCTTCAGCAATTCGGTTTCATCTCCTGAAGGTCTTCTTCTTCTTCTTTCTCCTCTTCTTCCGTCTGTACCAGACGACGGTGTTGCCCTCTGTTGTGCATCTCAAGCTCCCCAATTTTAACTTTCCTCCGAGCGTCCTTCACGCTGAAATTATCAACTTTCCTCCGCGTTCTTATTACACTTCGGATTTCTCGACAGTATTGCGATTTCCTGGTCGTGACTTTTACTTGGATTTTTTTTTTTATCTTCATTGACATTGAATGGATGACGGTTCACCAAATTTTGCTTTTGCATTTCCTTGCAAAACAATTTCCAAGGCGCTGAATCTAGACCAAGGCAACTTGAAAAGCATTAGGCCCCTGTCTTTAAGAAATACTCGATCACAGGGACGCAGTTTTGTTTATTAAATAACCGACCTGAATAATTACGGGAAAAAATTGATTTTTAGTTTCTGAGAAACCACTACTCCTATCCTATAATAATAATAATAATAATAATAATAATAATAATAATAATAATAATAATAATAATAATAATAATAATAATAATTTCCTAAAGAGCAGACCGAAAAATCACGGGTTGTTAAGTTCCTCAGCTCCGCCATAAAAAGACCCCGATAAAAGATTTATTCATAGAAAACCACTGGCGGTGTATTCTGCAGTAAAACCTTTTACGAAAGCTCGGAAGACCTTCATCAAAGAACCTCACAGAGAGAGAGAGAGAGAGAGAGAGAGAGAGAGAGAGAGAGAGAGAGAGAGAGAGATCTGTTACCCATGTCACTGAATCACTTGTCATGTGTTGCAATTTATTACAAAGGCTTCATACAGTCTCCAAAGACTATAGAGTCCACCATTCAAAATGCTATTAATGCAAATCAAGACAGAACCTCTCTCTCTCTCTCTCTCTCTTCCTTTTCCTCGTAGTAAAAAGTTCGCTCCAAAACCGTCAATTTCTGGATTCGATCACGGACGACAGGGAAGCGACCTGGTCCCATTCCCATGAATTAAAGCGCTTGCATGACGTCAGCATCCCCCGCACGGGCTTAAGCTACCGCCTACAGCGTACTCAACTGAAGCTTGTGTGAAGTTCCCATCCTTTCGGCCTCAGCTGCACCGCTTTCAAACTTTTCCTTTTCATCCGTTCCCTTGGGTCTTGGCTCCCCTTGTTCTGCCACTTCTTTGACTTGCTCCATGTTCACCCCCTATTTTCCAAACAAGCCCCTGGGGGCATCCTAGTAGAGTCAAGAGGTGAGTTACACTGGATTTTTTAAAGCACTTAGTAAATACTACTGCTGCTGCTAATAATAATAATAATAATAATAATAATAATAATAATAATAATAACTACATTATTTAGCTACTGGTAGTAAACCTACGCGTTGCAGATGAGAGAGAGAGAGAGAGAGAGAGCTCACAGAACTAAACAAATGCCCAGCCTCATACCCACTACCATAAAAATAAGCGTCAGTGCCCAACTACGGCCGTGCCTAATGCCGGTAAGATACTGGGGGAATAACAAGCGGCGCCTCCCACGTGACCAGAAGTGGTTATCACCAAAACGCATCAAAACAAAGTCCTTCAGGAGGCTTTGTGCACTGCTCGATCACAGGCAGTTACGGAAAGTCAATATATATATATATATATATATATATATATATATATATATATATATATATATATATATATATATATATATATAAAACAAAGTTACCAGAACGAATTTCCCTTGCAACGAAAGCTTTTACAAGGACGACGAACTAACGGAAAGCGAAAACCCTTTACGTAAAATGTCATACATTTGTAGATGCAGAAGGCGAATGAAAGGCGGTGGAAGCTATTAATATACAAGCTGTTTACGTACATCTGTGCTTTGCTGAGAACTGAAAGGGTAAGACACGCTTCAAGATTTGTACACTCCTCTTATCGACCTCCTGTCCTCTACCAGTTTTCAGATGGTTCTGTTATCTGGAAAGAATGGAGGAGAACAGTGGGTTGATCAGAAGAGTATACAAATCTGAAGCGTTGTGAGGAAGACAAAGAAAAGTGGTACTCCTGACTCAACAGTCAGGAAGCAAGAGAGTGCGTGCAATGGGAAAGTGAACAATGCCGGGTGTAAGGGCTGACGCGCTGATGGTGAGCCTTCTAGGCAAGAGTATGAAGCAGTTGCCGCGGAAGTTTTTCATCCATATATATATATATATATATATATATATATATATATATATATATATATATATATATATATATATATATATATATATATATAATCTCAAAATTAATTATCTCATAAAACGTATAGCTATGTTTTCCATTTGCTTAATGGAATAAAGAACGTATTCGGCGGATTTCTGAAATGTTTCACGTAACTGCAAAAGAACGCAGCGGCCGCTGGAGCATTCATCTCTAGAAAGCCTATATTAACCAGATTGCCCGGTTCCCAGACTCTGTATCGCTGATTGCAAGTCCCTCCAATTGCCAAATAATTACGCTTTCACGTCTACGCGTCTTTTTACTCTCGCTTTTAGAATTACACCACCAAAAGATTCCTTTCCCCACCCGCAGGGGAAAGATGGGGTCTCTGATAGTATATTCCAAACCCCTCCACCCATTCTCCCCCGCAAAAGGGGGTGCTGTCAGGAGTCAATCAAGACTCGAAGAGGAGGAGGAGGAGGAGGAGGAGGAGGAGGAGGAGAAGGATTCGAGTAAAGTTCGTGTGAAGGAAAGAGGGTACAAGGGGAAGGTGGTGGCATTCGGCGTGACCATTATAATAATGGGCGTGGCGTTATGATTATGGTAATGGAGGTGGTTTAGGGCGTGGTCAGCAATGGATTCCGATCGGAAACGACTCTCAGGTAGAATGAAAGACTTTTCTCCCGCAGGTCTTCAACGCCATTGCGCGTCAATTGCAAGAACAGCTTGAGAAGCCATTATTGCGCGTCAATTGCAAGAGCAGCTTTAGAAGCCATTATTGCGCGTCAATTGGAAGAAGAGCTTCAGAAGCCATTGTGCGTCAATTGCAGGAACAGCTCCAGTAGCCACTGCGTGTCAATTGCAAGAATAGCTTCAGAAGCCATTGCGCGTCAATTGCAAGGACAGCTTCAGAAGCCATTGCACGTCAATTGCAAGAACAGCTTCAGAAACCACTGCGCGTCAATTGCAAATATAGCTACAGAAGCCAATGAGCGCCAATTGCAAGAACAGCTTCAGAAGCCACTGCGCGTCAATTGCAAGACTAGCTTTAAAGCCATTGCGCGTCAACTGCCAGAACAGCTTCAGAAACCACTGCGTGTCAATTGCAAGAATAGCTTCAGAAACTCGTTCCGTGCACATTAAAGCTTTCTGATACCCCTGGAGTGCGGAGGAACGAAAGGGCACTCAAGAAATTTTATGGGTCAAGAAAATGAAAAAAAAAAAAAAAAAGGAAAATCGGGCATACATTAAACATACGTGGAAACTGGCTTGCCAATAACACACACCCGACAGGGATTAAGAACGCAATTGAATAGCATACCTCTCACAACTAATTACTTATTCCATTAACACAACCTCCATGCTTAACTCAAACCACATTACCATATCAACAGCCGCAACAAGAATAACGCTTATAGAGATACTCGCCTCTCCACTTCGAAATTAACACTTGAACAAAAGAAACGAATATCAAAACGAAACACCGCTATGATACCTTCTGCTGCGACAATTTCATGACGATCCGCACTGCGGTGTAAGAATCGACGCTGGGAAATGAAATGTCTCCTGAAAGAGGGCGGCCCGGCAGAAAGGTTGAGAGGTTTTAAGATTATTCCTGTTACGATTCCATTGCGATACGCATTCACTCAGTCCCTCTGCACCAGTTTCCGGTAAACTGTAGATGACAATGACAGAACCGATGTGTGTCAATTTAATTTCTTTCTATCTTCATGTCAGAATAAAATAACAAAAATACATTCGACTCCTCCAGCTCTCAAAACAATAACAGCATTTGTGGGTTCCTTCCAGAACTGAATTACGTTCCCTCCGTAATTTCGTAGTTTCCATTCCTTTCCTCTGTATGGAATTACTATTATTATTTTTTTGTTTTGTTGAAACTAACAATGTCTGTACCATGATCCACAACGAATACCTTCTACGCACTGAACGTCCAGGAACACAAGAGATGAGGGCCCCTAAAAGAAGGCATTAAAAACTCAAGCTATTCAAGAACACATTCAAGTCAACGCCCTCCAAATCCCCCCAAACAACCAAACAATTGCCGTGATGGAAACTTATAAGCCAAATCCATCAATCAAAATATAATCAAGTTAAGGTGTAATAGAGAGCCATTAGCTTAATAGAGGAAGTGGCGTGGGTCATGGAAACGGGATGAAAAATAAAAAAAGCCCCTGGAAGAGCCCTCAATTAATGTCGCTGCATTCCAATAATCACTCACTTTTCATTAACTAATGAACCTGCGTGCTAACCACACCCTCGCCCGCTATGGGGAAACGGGGTTAAAGTTATTGTTGGCATCGAATAGGCGGACGACTCTGCCTGCTCCTTTATCTGGCACCGCGGACTCGTTCTCAGGGCTTTCGGCAGTGCCACCACCAGCACCACCTGTCACCCCACCGTCACTGCTACTGTGAACTATTCTCTCGCCAGCCATAGCTACCAGACATTGTTACCTGTCAAGTTGCTGTTCCCATGCACTTACCAACCAGGCAGTTGCTTTACTCGGCACCGTTACTTCTTCGTCTGCTACCGCCTGGAACGCTTTTATCCTAGCTATTGCGAACAGGCACTGTTACCAAATACGCCACTTTTACTTCATCAAGCATTGTCAATTTTTCAGATACTGCTACTACGTCAATTTCCTCAGAGCCACAGTTACCAGAGGAGCCCTAAACGCTAGGTACCTTTTCTACGTCAATATCCGTTACCTCTCGTCAGCCGCTTGTCTCAAATTGCATTCTTTTAACCTCACCAGGCAGTGTTATATCGCCAGTTCCAGCAGTGTTATCTTAATTAGCATCCTATTGTCTCTTCCGGCACTGTAATCTCCAATGTCATCCTATTACCCTAGAACTGTGTTAATCTTTAATAGCATCCTATTATCTCATCATGCTGTGTTATCCCTAATGCCATCCTATTACCTTAAAACGGTGTTATCTCAAATGGCTTCCTATTACCTCATCAGGCAGCGTTATCTACGATGCCATCCTATTATCCTAAAAGTGTTATCTCAAATGGCATCCTATTACCTCATCATGCTGTGTTAACTCCTGTGCCATCCCATTATCCTGAAAGTGTTATCTAAAATGGCATCCTAATACCTCATCAGCCAGTGTTAACTCCAATGCCATCCTATTATCCTAAAAGTGTTATTTAAAATGGCATCCTAATACCTCATCAGGCAGCGTTATCTCCAATGCCATTCTATTATCCTAAAACACTTATCTCAAATGGCAACTAGTTACCTCATCATGTTATCGCCAATACCATCCTATCTCAAACAGCACATTACTTCATCAAGCGGTGTTATCTCAGACGCAATCCTATTACCCTAAAACAGTGTTATCTCAAATGGCTTTCTAGTACCTCGCCCCGGCAGAGTTATCTCAAATAGGATCGCCCCTCCCCTCCCCTCCCCTCGACTCCCGGGGCTTTGGAACCAATTTTTATTGCTGGTCTGGCCATTACCGTAGGCGACATAAAAGGTTTACAGATAATTCTGAATAATGGCCAGAAGTAAATATTGCCCCCTTCTCTAATTGTCCTTTCCACTAACCCTGCAACGCCATTCTCGATATTAATGGCCTTTCCCTTTTCTCCTGACACTGCGTCTTTAAGGCAGTCTGCGAAATGCCACTTGTTTAGAGATTTAGCGCCAATGTCACAAGATGACCCAAGAGTCATTTCCCGTTGACGAGGAAATACGGACAGGAAAAAGTTTCACAGTGATGCAATATATCTTCTTCCTCGAATGAAAAGCTTGAGACCTTTCTTTTCGGTCTAGAAATCGAAGAGTCCTGCGTATTCTCATAAACAGAAGCAGAATATAGAGCATTCTGGCAATTATAAGAAGTCTGTTTTAATTAACTGTTCTGTTCTTTTTCTTTGGCAATTAGTCCATTTCTATTATTAATGTCGCTATGTTCTTCTCTTCTCTTGGGGCAGAAACGTCTCTCTACAGAAAACCTTTAAAAATTAAATCACTGTGACCACTGCGACTGACTGTTTCAATCCTACCACACCTGCACTTCTTACATAAAAAGGTCAATTCTAAGACTTATACGAAATTTTGTATTTAATAACTTTCCAGCAAGAGATTAAAAGTAAATTTCATCCAGAGGACTGAGAAATTCATATCATTAATTCGAAACGCACGGAAGACAAGACCTTCGAAGTTCACCTCTGTATTTAAATTTAAGAAACACAAGTGGTCAGACTACAGGGAAACAGCTGTGACCCTAATAGCAAGGCAAAAACATTTTTATTCAACCTTCATCACTGCACAGTACAATGAACACGAGATTCAAGGATCGACTTCTCAGATCTGCTGATAATTGAAAATCTGATTAGGATTCCGCTTCTCTCTATACAATGTCGCTCGGGTCTCACGATTCTGTTTAGGATTTTGCAGAAGAGCCGGGGTAACCTACATCACCGCCCTCCGCAAATAAGAGAATCACGAAGGCTACCAATACTTGACGTGCGACATACGAAACAGTCTTTAGAAGGCGGGAACACACAAGGTTAAACGGGGCTATCATGAACGTCTACAGCACCTGCAGCCATCGACGCCTAAATAGATCTGGTTATAAAGAATGCATCATACACGACATTCAAATAATATTTTACTTTTATTCACGTCCTGTACAACTACTGCACCATATTTACCTTGCGTTTATAGATCTCAAGTAATAATGGAATGGAATGGAATATAGAACTGGGGCCAAAGACCAAGCGCTGGGACCTAAGAGGTCGCTCAGCGCTGAAACGGAAAAAATCTTCATTACTTATCAAGTGATGTTCTTTCTTGATACAGAAACAACGGCAATGTTTGTCACATCATCTGAACTATCATTAAACTTGACTCTGTGAGTGTGTGTGTCCCAAAGACACCCCGAGTAATGACGTTGGAATCGCCCCCCCCCCAAAAAAAAAAAAAAGAAACCAGATGCCAATCACATCACCACCACTTCTTGAGTTGTTTCCATCGCGGGAACATACGTATTTACTGCCTCACATCACGCCACATCATTAACAAGGCGAGGCACATCGTGAAATTACTGGAGCGAATTCATTTGCAAGGCGGTGCCCAAAAATAACTTGCCCGGGAAACCTGTACAGGCCCAGATAAAAGGCAATCCATTTTCACAGACAAAGCTGTAACAAACATGAAAACCTTAAGGCGAAGGAAAACTACTTGATCAATATAACTTATTACAAATATAACTTATCACAGTATTCTTTAGGGACTCCTACCCCGCTCTTTTGTGAATTACAGAGTGCAAACTACTGCTACTGCAATAATACTACTACAATGCTCTTAACATTCAATTTGGGACGCTAATCGGAATTGCAATATACTGCAACTTGCATGCAGTAAGTATTGTTGCAGACAACGCACACCTTTACAATTTTTGCACAGAGCATAATATTTATAATGATTACAGTCTGCACACAGCTTGTTCGAATTCCCAGATTTCGAAATGTTCATAAAAGTACACAAAAAGACAGGTTACAGGTAAAAATGGTCGTTTGTCTTCGCCCTATGCTTTGAATGAAAGCAATTACTAGTACAATGGATGAAAATAATTCATATATATATGTACTGTATATATATACACAAACATACATACGCAAACATCAACTACCCATAACGACAAGAAGAGGGTAATATGCACTGCTGCGCAATGGCTGGCATATTAGTTATAATCTATCAGTGGAACAGCAATTTATTTTGCATGTTGTGATTAAAAATGCGTATTACTTTTAGAGCTTACTTTCTTTTACAAACAAACTGCGAACTAAATACCTCGGGCAAGGACACCAACTCTACGTAGAGCAATCAAAGGATTAGAGAATAAAAAAAATATTTTTTTTTCCTAAGCTAACATTAACATACATAAATACACGCAGGAAGAAATTTATATCATTATTGCTGTATCTTTAGCGAATGTTTACGGAAAAATATGGACATTTATTACCATGATATCTCAAATTTTGTTTTACTTCTTTTCTGAACATAACGAAATATACATTAATGTAATTTGCAGCTCTAAAAATGCATTAAAATGATTACCGTTGCATGTAAACTAAATTTGCACAGACTGGCCGGAGAAAAATTTCACCGAGGACTGACACAGTCAATGGCAGATGGGTGTAGCGTATTTGGGGTGTTACACACCAAAAAATATCGTCAAGATGCACAATGGAGCGGATAAACGTGATTATATATGCACCTTCATCAGCGATCGGTAGCAGAGAGACGTTCCATATTTTCGTGATTCCGTTATACATACATACACACACATAATATTTACATACATATTTCTCAATATGACTTTTCAAATATGGTTCTACTTTTCCTATGTTAAATAAAAAAAAAAACAAATTTCATCCACGTACGGCATTACTATGAATCCCAGGCAAAACACAAAAGCACAAACGTACACCGAGAGAGAGAGAGAGAGAGAGAGAGAGAGAGAGAGAGAGAGAGAGAGAGAGAGAGAGAGTTTAAACAAAGTAGAAACCTTAAGAAAAATTCAAGGGGCGATATGATAGATGACTTTGAAATTCTTCTTTGTAAACTAATTTTTTTTTTTAAACTCCACTTTCCTCTCTATCTGAATATTCATGCGATGAGTCAAATATGTTAATGAGACGAGGAACAAGGTGCGCGGGGCCTCAGACAGAACGCCAAGAAACGTGCTTACTGAAGAAAACTGCCTCCACATTTTCTTACAGATATTCACAAGAGGTTTTTTCTTTTCTTTCATTCACAGCGACGAAAGTTTATTAAGAATATTTAAAGGTGAAATGATGATGATGATGGTCCCACCAAAGAGATGACAGTAACGACTGACTTGAGAGAATATATTGCTGACCACAAGAAATAATCCACAGAAACATCTAGCAACTGAACGAAGAGATGACCAGAAATAAGAGAGAAACAGAGAGAGAGAGAGTTTCTGTGAATCGTTCTGACGGATTAATTATTCAAATTTATAGCTCTTACTTCGTGAATTGTTCTGACGGATTAATTATTCAAATTTATATGCTTTGCTCTTACTTCGTAAACAAACCACTTCTTTGTAAGAAATCTGTTGACAAATTCATATGCGAGAGAGAGAGAGAGAGAGAGAGAGAGAGAGAGAGAGAGAGAGAGAGAGAGAGAGAGAGAGAGAGAGAGAGAGAATTACTTAAACTATAAAATTCCCGTCTGTGATAGCACTGTCGCCGAGCACAAGCCTATTCCATGGGTGTTCTCCCAAAGGGTAGATTTCTGGCGCCTCTTTTGTTTTCCAAGCTAACAGTGACATGACTGAGGGAAGGCATGTGATGCAACTCCAGCTGCAATCCTCGGCTGACTGCTAACGAGCAATGGGGTAATGGCAAACCTCAACACAGATCTGAAACGGGTCTGTCAACGTGGGTGTAATCAACAAGCGTTTACCACGGAGTCCCAGCTAAACCATGGACGCTCGTTTATCATTCGATCTTGTACCCTGAACCCTACTCCGTGATTCAGAGTACACAGGTGACGTTCTCGATTATTCTGAATAACTAATAGGACTTGGTGTTTCCTTTGCCTCATTTTTCTGTTACACCATTTGAAAAGGTAACTTTGCAAATGCTGCATGAAGCTCAATGTTGATTGTCAAGATTCTTGTAACTACAGAAATAGTCACAAGTGTCATAAAGTACAGTTCTCGTCTGTGTGTGTGTGTGCGTGTGAATGCCAGCAGTTTTCGAGATCTTTATGTTTTAGAATAGAATAGGATATAGGATTTAGGCCAAAGGCCAAGCACTGGGACCTATGAGGCTATTCAGCGCTGAAAGGAAAACTAAAGAGTAAAAAGGTTTGAAAGGTGTAACAGGAGGAAATCCTCACAGTTGTACTATGGAGCAATTGTTAGGAGAGGGTGGAAAGATGGAACACGGAATATGAATGGAGGTACAATAAAATTAATGTAAGGGGTTGCAAGAGGTACAATAAAATGAATATAAAGGGTTGCAAGAGGTACATAAAATCAAGTTTTTCTAAAACTGTTAAAGAATCTCCAGCAATGTTATCAGTATCGACGCTCAAATTAAAGGAGGCTTCCTTAAATGTAAGCTGCTTTTTTGTGGACTGATTAATTTGGATGGGAGTATATTATAAATGACGATAATAATAACGTCGTTAAAATTCAAAGAGCAATAAATAATAATAATAATAATAATAATAATAATAATATCATAGCCAAAGGAAATCCATTTCACGTAGCTGCTAACATCATTATGAGGCGGATCATCACATGACGAATTGTTATTCAAATAATTAATTCCACTTGCATAATGTTTCGCCATTCTTCTTCTTTTGGCAATTAACACTTCATTCTTCCAAGCTTGTTAGTCGAAGTACTTGCTTCACGGTCGGTGCCGCAAACCTCCGCCAATGCCAACCCCCATATTGGCATTCGCCGGTTCGAGTGTGCGTGGGCGTTAAAACAAACACACTTCGAGAAGGGATGGGCGGATTTGCGTGAAATTCTGATGGAGGCTGACAAAGCTTGGCGAGTGTTATCAAGTGCCACCATCGTCTTATCCTCGCGGATCCGCGATAAAGTCAACATTCTGGACGGGTTACCCACTTCATGTGCGCGGCGCCATTTCATCAAAAAACCCTTTCAATGGTTTCCACAGTCCTGCTCTCAAAGAGACGAACCGAACCAAGAAAAGAGCCACCGCGGAGACTATAATAATAATAATAATAATAATAATAATAATAATAATAATAATAATACATCTGTCGGTGTGGTACCATCGCCAGAATAGGTTGCAGCATTCGGCTCTTTAAAGAATTCGTGTAACTCGGGGCGGAAATGCACGGCGACGCCGAACTGCAAACCGACATTTCTTTCTTCCCGTTTTACTTTCATTCTCATCAAACTTGCATGGCAGCCTGGGTACACATCCGCCTTCTCTTGATGCCTTTCTGCTGGCTCTGCTTCTGCTGCCGTTTCTGCTGCTCTTGCCGTTTCCTCTGCCTCAGTTTTTTTAAAAATACGTCGAGTCTTGCACCACGAAGTGCGTCACCTCCCGTTGCTAGATTATTAAAAAAAAAAAAAAAAAAAAAAAAAACGACGGCCTCTATCTCGTTCTTTGAATTCGCTGAAACAATGATTGCCTTCCAATGACAAATTTTCTGGAACGTCTTCATATTTGACATTACGCTCCGATGGAAAAGAATTTCAATTTACCCTCAAATTATTCACCTTGACTATTTGTTTCAATTTGCCCTCAAAATCATTTACCTTCACTCTATTTGTTTCAATTTACCCTCAAATTATTTACCTGTATTTGTTTCAATTTACCCTCAAATTATTTGACTGTGTTTCAATTTACCCTCAAATTTTTTACCTTGATTCTATTTGTTTCAATTTACCCTCAAATTATTTATCTTTTGGTTTCAATTTACCTTCAAATTATTCACCTTTGTTTCAATTTACCCTCAAATTATTTACCTTTACCCTGCTCAATAATACCCTCAAATTATTTACCTTGACTCTACTTATTACAATCTACCTTCAAATTATTTACCTTTACTCTATTCAAGTACAAAAAGTGTGCCATTCTACGATCTTGACAAGTTTCTCCCACGCTCCAACACTTCCTCAATTATTCCTTGAAGGCATTAAGCAGTTTCAACAATGGGTGGGAGGTTCACAAAAGACTCTCTACAGCACGGACAAACCCACTAAAAATAAAAATGACCCACACACTTAAAATTACCAAAATAAACGGCTAAATGCAAAACCAAAACTATATGAAAGCACAAGGGTGGAGAGTGCCATCAAAAGGAACCAGTCACGCTATCTCAAAAATCTCAAACAGACCATAGTTACGCCTCTCTCTCCTAACGAATATAAAACTAGATGAAACAGAGACTAAGTGGAGGGGAAGGAAGGTGGTGGGGAGGGGAGGGGGGGGGGAGCTCGTTCCCCAAAACGATGTGAAACTGATAAGGCAGGTGGGTGCTACTTTTAATTGGAGAGTGCCAACATACTGAAGCGGAGGCGGTGGTCGTGTGGGTACTCGCTCTAAATGGCGCCGAAGAAGAATTGACGGAGTCTCTCCTTAGCACGTGCACGGAGGAGGGGGAAAAACAAACGAACGTGAATCTAAAAGTATATTTAGCGCGGTGATTCTTTTCCTCAATATTATCATCTCTGCAGACGTTGGTTGGGTCGACTCCCAAATTTTCTCACTTCCTGAATTCTCCAGGTGTCGCATCACGGCTTTAACTGTGAAATTCAACTCTTGAATCTTTCTGAACAGTGCTGTACTAAAGCTTTCCACCCCATCAAACCTTGCTGCATCAGAATTTCATTCGTAGCATTTAATGGAAATTTCCTGAAACGGTGATATAAATATTAACACCAGTTTCTCAAAATGAATCAGACTTTCATATCTCTCTTTCTTAGTGCAATGAGAAGTTTCTGACACCCTATTTCATTATCAAAACACGAAAAGAAAGGGAACTTCTGAAAAATAACACACGAAAAAGTTCTTGTGAAGACCAGACGGAAGTTTTCTACTGATAAGAAAACTCAGAAATTGCAACAAAAAAATTCTGGGACTCTGCCCCTTCTGAGAAACGAAATTCAACACAACGCAGCGACAAAAATGTCTTCTTTAGTTTACACTCACTGTTCCTCTCTCACTTAAATGATCACACATCATACTCCGATGATCAAGCACCCAATATTTAAACGGTATGTTGGGGCATTTACAGAAATGGGCATTGCCACTTACACAACACTGCAACCTTTCAACGTACTTCAGTACTTGTGGATACTGAGAGGCCCTTGAAATTATAGCTGACTTCAAGGAGATGGAGAGTTTTAATGCTTCATCCGTGTGATAAAACAGGGTTCTTCTTCCCTCGACAAGTTTTTCGATTCGGAAGACTGAGTAAAACGCAAAAATCAAAATGAAAGCATGCATATTGTTTAAACAGAGTTGCCACGACTGCGCATGATGAATATTCAGAAGCTATGCTACACCTGAAATATTGAAAAATAGTGCAGCTAATAACAGCGTCCTCAGAAAATCCGTGGCATTCGGCTTAAAAATCGAGTTTTATCTAATACCTGCCGTCGCAACTTGAATTCTCTGAGACAAATTTTGCTAAGGAGCTAAGCCTTCCTAATGACTATCAAAAAAAAAATGACGTAGCTACAGCGCAAAGCAAAGCCAAAGCTTGGAACGACAACGCCATGCTAAGGGAGGGGCCGAAGCAACAATTCAACAGGCATCAAACTAAAGAGAATATATTGGAAACTCGTTCACACGGCTAAGTCATATCTGGACAGAGAAATTTCACTCAGGCTATGGGGATATTAACTCGTTAGGGCCCTAACGTATTTTAAGTATCTGAATACCTATCTACCACTCTCTACATCTTTATTTCATCCCAACGACGACTACATCCACAACAGTCGACTTACAGCCACGAACATGAATCACTTCTTATCTCAACAAAATATTGAATTCGATAGAAAACGCACCCATGCCTTTCTCCCCCTCGTCGCTTAGAGGATCAAACGCGTTTATCGGTTGAGAGAGAGAGAGAGAGAGAGAGAGAGAGAGAGAGAGAGAGAGAGAGAGAGAGAGATAAAAATTAACTATTAAAATTACTAATGGTACTACCGCAACTGTCTGATATAATGAAACATTCAATCGTGCGATACTTTATAATGTAGCAACAAACGCGACACCTGCATGTTCAAAGCGCTTTCGTCTAATAAGATTCCACATCCTTTCTCCAAAGCACTAAAATCCTTCGCATGAGGAAACAGAAATCCCGAACTCGTTCACTACACACCCATATACTCTGAATTTATATTTCATTAACAGCAAGCGTTCACTTGAACACTTCGTTAATGCTGCTGTGTTTGAAACTTCAATATTCTTCCTCAAATCATAAACCAATCACTGAGTAATAAAAACAAACACGTGAATTCCTGTGTTAATTAAACTCCATTACGCGGCCTTCAAGTGTTCCACGATTTTCTCCTTCACAGAAACTTGAAAAACACCGCACAAAGAAATTCACGGAGCACGCGAATCGCGGGGGAGAAATGACGCAATGGTTCCCTGGGAGCGATTCCTTGGCTTCAAGATAACTATTTCCCGGGTCCACAGAAATCGGTTTCCCCATTCAGCGAGTATGTACTAGGTTCGCAGAAACTATCCTGAAAGCCTGGCTTTCTCAGATTCGAGAGGAATTTTGTCCCGCGCTCCCCTCAAATTTGACAAAAAATTATTTTCACAAATTATTCTATGATGTGACGTAGGAATGGATTCTCCTCTCATCATCATCATCATCCAGAGTATTGTTTTAAGAAATCCCATCATGGCAAGATCCACATTTTATCAAATACAACGAAATCGCCTTTATACTTTTTAAATATAAGCTGTTGTCTTCCTCTTAATATCTATTTAAGGGTACTTTTAGATCGATGCAGTAGGCAACAACGTCCTGTGCCAAAAACTAGGCCAGTTCAGAGAGAGAGAGAGAGAGAGAGAGAGAGAGAGAGAGAGAGAGAGAGAGAGAGAGAGAGAGAATCCTAACAAGACGCTAGAATACGAATGAGTTTTTCGTAATCAGCTAATGCAACGTCACTAGGATTAGTCGCTTCTGGATTCCGCCCAATTCCTAAGTGACTACCAAAACTAGATCTCTTATACAAATACTTTTTTAGTGTTACAGGAAACAAAAAACACAAAAACTATGTTACAGACGCAGGACACTCACTCACAAACACGAAATTCCAAGATATTACAGTCCGTTCATTTCCTCTGCTGGGTCTTAACACTTTCGAATTTTATATATACCATCTTTCAACAACCTGTCGTCCAAATTTTTTTCTACGTGACCATATTATCTCAATGCACACGAATACATTATTTCATCTACGATAACCTTTATTTTTTTTTACTTCTATCTTCATATTTCTCACCCTAACAATTCTTACTTCTCAGGTAAAACGAAGAAAAAAAATTAAAATAATCTCAACAGCTTCAACCTTATTTTTTTTTCACTGGCACTCAACATTCACACTCCACTTCTATGAAGGAAAGTTGGTTCAACAAACCACCCATAAACACCCCAACCGTGACTTCAATAGACACTCCAAGAGCTGGCCAACCTTTAGTTCGTAAGACTGAAATGAAAGCGTGGAAGAGTTTAAAAGAAAGCTAGACAAAATCATTAGAACACTGTGAATCAAAAGTAAAACCTGCTCCTAGAGATAAGTGAGCACGTGATGTCTCCTCGGATGGACTAAGAAGTCTTTGAGACATCCTAATCCTTGTAACTCCTTGTAACTCTAAGATGAAGGACTCTTACCTTATTTGCTTCACTTATTGTGTGACTCATTCGTTGTATTTCCTATCAAACACCTATACATACCAACGGCTTCAATTAAATTCTTATTCGACGGGTTGGTATCGTTCTCGGCTAGCACTCTGCTGGGCCCGCGTTCGATTCTCCGACAGGCCAATGAAGAATTAGAGTAATTTGTTTCTGGTGATACAAATTCATTTCTCGGTATAATGTGGTTCGGATTCCACAATAAGTTGTAGGTCCCGTTGCTAGGTAACCAATTGGTTCTTAGCCACGTAAAATAAGTCTAATCCTAGACTGTGTGTATTGTATTTGTATATTCCATGTATATATATGGCCCTGAGCAGAAATAAAGGTTATTATTAATACCCTCATAACCTTACTCCATCTCCCTCACACACTCTTGACATGACATATATATACATATGTATGTATATATGTATGAATGTGTGTATATATATATATATATACATATATTATATATATACACACATATATATATATATATATATATATATATATATATATATATATATATATATATATATATATATATATATATATATATACACTCTGTATATACGTAGAGGAAACCGCCTTTACTGAAATTCCCTAAGCGAAGAGCCGAAAAAATTAAGTATGAAGAAAAAGTGAGAAATCGAAGACATTCATTGAAAAACGGTCCTTAAACAATAATCCCGGAAATCCCACTGCGTTTCGACATATTTCCAATAACTGATTAATATTTTCGTCCCTTCCTCGTGATTGCACATGAAGAGCCGAGCCGCCGTCAAAAAAAAAAAAGCTGTAACTACTTTCCTTATCACTCAGTGTATAAAACAGGTTTAAATATAAAAGCACAACTTAAAACTTGTTTCTCAGCTGCTGGATGGTCGAAGTTATCTTGATAAACCTGCAGCCACCGCGCTGGGCGAGGTTATCGGACTGAAGCTCTCTAGTTTCTTATTTGTAAAACAGAATATATTTTAAAGGAGTACTGACCAATCACGGATGCTGTTTGTTGTGATCTCTCTTTCACTTACTTCCACCCAAACTGTGACCTTCACCTGTCGACTCACAACCTGAGTATCTGAATTCACTGTCTTGGTCATCAGAAGCATACTGGATTTTTCATTAAATCTCCCCATACCAGTCCTTTCTTGGCAAGAACAAGGGGGGATCGAACGCGAGTTCCTCTTTTGTGAGCTCCTTAATTTGTGCTAAATTACAATTGTACGAATTTAAGAAGCCTTCCTTGGTGTTCCTAATGAATACTAAAGAATCAAACGGTGTGCACCTAATTGTACGAATTTAAGCCTTCCTTGGTGTTCCTAATGAATACTAAGGAATTAAATAGTATGGACCTCTTATTGCGGTAGGATTCTGTGACCTACGCCAGCACCTGAATAAAAAAAAAACACACACAACCCAATGCCTTTCAAAACAATGGCATAGTGGAGCAGCATAGGAAAAACCCACTTGACATACAACATCTGGACTGAAACTGAAAAAAAATGTTCTTGTCTTGAGACACTACATTTAGGCTTATTTTTGTCTATTTGCTGCGGTCCACGGCGCTAACTAATCGTCCCTTTTAGTTGTTGAGATTTTTTGACAGGTTCTTCCTCCCAAAGGCCTTTGTTACTAAACTTACTAAATTCACGTTTGTGCGTTGGGGATTATTCATTCTCTTTGCTGCGTAGCGAGAGAAACTCCTAAAATCACCTCAGTATTTGGGGCCCTTCCAACAACAACAAAAAAGATAAATAAATAAATCTGTACTGGTAGCTACCCCAAAATCCACATGCCATGAGATTATCGATGAAACCAACAGTCATTTGTAGTCCACCCTTGGATTCTACACTTCTCTTACAGTAAATAAACCACCAATGGTAATGAACGCTTGTTTGGTAATTGAAATTCACATTTCCTCATCAAAGAGTAATATAGCAAGGGATGGGATTTGAATTGGATTACAGTAAGCATTTGTTTAAACTGGACAACACTAAACATCTGTCTGAATTGGATAACACTAAACATCTGTTTGAATTGGATAACACTAAAACATCTGTTTGAATTGGACAACACTAAACCTAAGTTTGAATCAGACACTAAACATTTGTTTGAATTAGATAACATTAAACATCTGTCTGAATTAGATAACACTAAACATTTGCTTGAATTATTTCCTTTCCCTTGAAATCTGCTGAAACTCTTAAGATAGAGAGGCGACACGTGAGAAATGTCAAACGAGTGTCATTGAAAGCAATGGTCCCCCAGTGACCCAAACCCAAGAGCGTCCCATCACAGCCATCATTGCTTAATTCAAGTGATTCGATTCAGCGGTGTGATCCTGCAGAGATTTGGCCGACTCATCTAGGGCAATCGACCCTCGACGATTTCTTCAATGGAGCCTTTGTGGGCAGCAGTTCATTCACCGTTTCTCCTCCTTACAGAATGATACCGAAACCAAATACTGGCTCATTATCTAAGTCAACTACTAATCATATTTAGTTTTAAAACGCAGCGTAATCCTCGCAATTTGTCCTGGCTATAATACTGTGTCGTTGTGGAGTGGATTACAGAGTTTAGGCCAAAGGCCAAGCACTGGTACCTATGAGGTCATTCAGCTCTGGAAAGGAAAAATTGAGAGTGGGTAGGTTTGAAAGGTGTAACAGGAGGAAAACCTCGCTGCTGACCTTTGAAATAATAGTCAGGAGAGGGTGGAGAGCGAGATGGAAGGAGGATAATATGAACAGAGGTAGAGTAAAAGGAACGAAAATAATCCACATCAAATGAACAATATTGAAAGAGCTGACTCATCACTACTAAATTTAAGGGGCGGTGATATAAACAAATTATGACAATACACAAATATGAACCCCTTTTACCAAGTAGCCAATTCTAGACGGACTCTGAATAAAAAGGCTTACACCGTTCGATGCTAATATAATTACCAGTGAGGCACTCGCGTACATCAGTCAAATGATAAGTAATTATAAGGCATATTTGGCTGGCGAAAATATTCTACCCGCTGACCTCTCATTCACTGCATGGTCTGTAGGATCATGACCACAGTTCACTTTCGTACCGCTGTCCACGCTCCCTCCTCTACGAAACAATTACCGATAAATTCCCTTTTCCTTGGCATAAAGAGGCCGAAAGGATAGACAAATTACGGGTCTTATTGAGCCTAGCTTTGTCAATATGATTTGCGTTCGTTTTGTGCGTTGACCTACGCACAGTTAAGACTACGTTGTGGTTTTCTTGGCACAGGGAAATGACGAAGGGTAGAGAGAGAGAGAGAGACCTTACCTTACCTTACAGACCTTACAGTTCGTTCGGGTTGCCCCAGGTCCCTCAGTGTGAGGCACCTTTGATGTCTACCAGAGAATTGCTAACGCATCTTCCGGTATATTTTGCATCTTCCAGTCTTGGATGGTCTGGGATGCATCTTAGATATTTGTCGAGCTTATTCTTAAACACATCTACGCTCACTCCTGTTATGTTCCTCAGATGAGCTGGTAGCGCACTGAATAGACGCTGCATTATCGATGCTGGAGCAACGCTTCACGATTTTGCGTGTCATCCTTGCGCAGGGGCCATGCTAATCTTTTCTGTATCGTTCCAATTTTAGTATATGTACTGCCGAAACAAGAAGAGAGAGAGAGAGAGAGAGAGAGAGAGAGAGAGAGAGAGAGAGAGAGAGAGAGAGAGAGAGAGAGAGAGAGATGGATACAAATGCCGGGAGCCACTTAAAACGACAAAGAATCAGTAACAGGAGATAAATTGAAATTCTTAACAACAGAGAAGAAAAAAAGTTGTCAAGCTTCAAAATCTCTTACCAACAGAAGATGAAAAAAAAAAGTTGTCAAGCTTCAAGAAACCAATGCTAACTATTCACGCTGAAGTACAGGTTTTCCCTCAGAAGCAAACTTCAACCAGTAAACAAGGCAGGCCACATAAGATCAAGTCACAAGTAAGCTGCAAATAACCGAGGACATTCAGCCCACATCACATCTGTGCTAATGGGACCTGAAGTGCGCGGCTGGCTAAGAAGTGTTCTGGTTGCCGAAAATCCATATACCTGTGTGACTTGCGGGTGTTTGACAGCGATAGCAAGACCACCCGAGAGAACCAAACTTTGACAAATTTATATGTGAACTTCTCAATATGACAAACTTTTGGAAGAAATCGTCTCTGATCAGAGATGGTATCCATGGTGACAAATCGTCATCTTTGACTAGCTTCCACTAGAGGCTGAACAACATTATGGTCGTTGTCACCTGAAGTGTGTGTGTGTGTGTGGAGAGAGAGAGAGAGAGAGAGAGAGAGAGAGAGAGAGAGAGAGCCTGTCCACCCATTCTTGAGATGTTTTCCTTTAAACACAAACACGCACACACACAAAACATACAAAAGTTGAAGACAAAACCTCCCAATTTCGATGGCGCTGTTGGTCCTACGATTAGTCGCAGTAGCCACAGCCGATCGGCACTAACACAAAAATAAACAAAAGCTCAAGCAAACATAGACATAAAAACAAAGAGATGGAACACGCGATGGCAGCGTAACAACGTGAGTCCTAGATAAATCAACCCAACTGCAGCATGACCAACCAAAATGGTTAGTGCACCACGGAAGCACTATTTGAGGAGGGCAGCTGTGAGACCCCGTTCTCTAACTTCAACGGACAATAACTAAGTTGAGGAATGTCAAATTCAGTTGCTTCTAGAGAACATGACGTAAATGCAAAGGCATTTGCATATGTGTTTCAAGATTAACCTATGTATGTTCGAAAGTTTCAACAAGTGGACTACAATGACAGACAACTTTTATTGAGAAATACGCCCATATGCTAACACGATTATAGAGCATACACCCCAGTTATTTTACACAGGCAAAAATAAAAACCGATTTATGAAATAAATTCAAGTACGAATCATACAACAAGCCGTGTTCTGTAAAAATAAAACATACACAATGACCTCTTACTCACACATACGACGGACCAATCTGGATCATGAAACTGAGAGAGAGAGAGAGAGAGAGAGAGAGAGAGAGAGAGAGAGAGAGAGAGAGAGAGAGAGAGAGAGAGAGAGAGAGCTGGAAAAGGGAAGAGAGGATTAAAAAGGTTAGGAGGTGTAACACAATACGCTATGAGAAAACTCCCAACCTCCTCAGGAGCACCACTTCTCTCAAATGCCACTTTCAGCAAAGGCCCTCCCCACGTCCCCCCAACCCCATACCCCACCCACTAACCCCCCCTCCCCCAAAAATCCCTTCATCCATCTACAAGAGTGGTGGAGGGTTCTCTCATCGCCCACGCATACAAAGAACTCAGTAGAGGCAGGAGATCAAAGCTGATCACATGAACTATGCAATAACGGCTCGGCATCGATGATAATCTCCCCCTTATAGCTAAGAGCAGCGGACAGAGAAAGCTAATAATTACGCTAGTTACAAATTCGAAGCATCTGGGGGGGGGGGGGAACGGAACAAAATAACGGACGCAAAAATACAATTAAAATGATTTACCACCGGGTGATTATGACGTTTCAGCGCAACAGAAACAGCTTCTTTTTCTGGAAGGGAAGCGTGAATGGTGAATATGAATGAAAGAATGAGGCTGAAGCTGTTGACATGAATTGCTGGCAAAATGTATGTTTAGATGGTGGAAAGCACTGAAGATGACAGGCTGGTAAAAAAAAAGAGCATAATTGGGAAGTATTCGAGGGAATGGAGAGAGGACGACCGCAAAGCGTTTGAAAGAGGTACTGGAAAAAAAAAAAAATTTGGCTATAGATAGCGTGCAAGACAGAACTGTATGGCAGTGTGTGTGTGTTGGTGCAAATAATAGCTAATGGTACAGAAGTTTTACTGCACAGGACGTTCACACCCATGTTGCAGCAGTAAAAAGCCTGAATATGGCAGTAACCACTGCACGGTTTCTTTCCTGGAACCACCACCTCTTAGAGGAAACAGAATGATGTTAATAGGATTATTATACATATAATACTATATATATATATATATATATATATATATATATATATATATATATATATATATATATATATATATATATATATTCACACACATACATGTGTATAAGTGAGTGTGTATACACACACACAAATGTGCCAGCAGATATACAGTCAAAATTAAAACTGAAATTCATTTCTGGCTTCCCGGGTAATAAGTAATTTAGGATGATATAATCTGCAAAGTTTCGTTATTAATTCTCACAAAGCTGAACCGTTTATCTTACCATTTTTCCTCACCTTTCACGAAACGGTGAATGTGTTTTTAAGAGGGCATAATCCCATTTAAACCCGCTCAACTTGTGCAGAGCCCTACAAATAGCAGGATATTTCATGAGAGATTTAAAATATAAAGAGCAATAGGCAGACACTATGCCTATGATATTTGGGATATTGCATGTAATAAAAAAAAAAAACAGGAAATATGAGTTTCATCTAGTCATAATTTTTTCTAAAATGAGCACAAGCTCCAATTGTTCTTTTATGAATTTTCCTGAAATACTGTTAAAAATACCCTCAATTTTCAAGGGGCGCGTCGCCCACCAGAACGTCAAATCAAATTACTGGAACCATTAAAAAAAAATTCTTGGTTGCTACCTGACAAATGAACGTCACGTTTGTAATTCGAGACAAGAAAAGTATATGCATGTAATGTCCCACTAAACACCAGAATAAATTCATCTTTTTTTTTTATTTAATTTGTTTATTTTTTACCCCCGCCATCAGAGTTGGAGTCGACGTCGGGACTCAAATGTTGCATTCAGGGTCGTGATTTTGTAAGTTCCAAACTGATGCAGTTCCTTTCCAAACAAGACTGTTTTCGAAACGGTACGTCATGCATCAAACGAACGGTCTCAATGAGGAAATTACGGAAAATGACGTTTCACATCTTCATGGCGGGGTGGGATGAGAAGTTCACGTGAAGATTACGAAGGGGGCCAATTTAAAATCCGTACCCCTGAATTTGGAGCGACAGACGTCAAAGGAACCGGGCTGGAAATCGTTCAAACATCTTCACAGCGGAGACGCGAATACAGTAACTCGGCTTATTTTGGTTCTTTTTATTCAATGCTGACGGAATTTTTTCTATAAATATATTTCAGATGACGCTCACCGCGGCATTCACTGAAGCCAGGCTAAAATGAATGCAAATCCAATCTTGGATTGCATGTGTGCCCTACTGCTAAAAATAAATATTATAAACAAACTCTTCCATCTTCCCCGGCGACACTGAATATCAAGTCTAATCTCAACATACGTCTTTCCTCACATGACTTGTCAGCTTCCATCAAATGCATACAAATAACAAGAAAAAAAAATAATAAACATCTATGCAGCAACGTATGTTCAAAGTCGCCATGGTATATACGACAGCCACACAGAAAAGGACGCCAGATCAGATCAGCAATCCCCGAACAAAAATGCTGCCTTAGAAAAAGGTATTCGTTCGTTCGCGCTCTCTCTCTCTCTCTCTCTCTCTCTCTCTCTCTCTCTCTCTCTCTCTCTCTCTCAGGCGTCCTCAAAGCACTATAATCTCCTCTCATTTCTCTGAGGCTCCCCTGTCATGGCATCAAATCTGAGGGTGCAAGTCATCTGACGTCATACTCCATTCAAAGGGCAAACCTTGATATTGGGATCTCTCTCTCTCTCTCTCTCTCTCTCTCTCTCTCTCTCTCTCTCTCTCTCTCTCTCTCTCTCTAATAAAAAAAACTATTAGTTTCTGCGAATTTCAAAATCAACCGTTTGATTGTCACTTGATGGCAATATCAACAATTACATTTATCCATATGACATAGTTCCTCATTGGGTGGGTTGATATCGTACTCGGCTAGCACTCTACTAGGCAAGCGTTCGATTCTCCGACAGGCCAATGAAGAATTAGAGGAATTTATTTCTGGTGATAGAAATTCATTTCTCGGTATAATGTGGTATGGATTCCACAATAAGCTGCAAGTCCCGTTGCTAGGTAACCAACTGGTTTTTAGCCAGGTAAAGTAAATCTAAACCTTCGGGCCAGCCCTAGGAGAGCTGTTAATCAGCTCCTAAGTGGTCTGGTTAAACCAAGGTATACTTAATCTCACACAATTTCTCAGCGATTACATTCGCCTACTTCCCTGGAGCCTCAGAATATACCGACCCCAGAAAGTTACCGGCAACTATACATAACAAAAACGGAGAACAGAGATGGTTTTATGGCGCTCATTAAAGAAGGCGCGAACAAAACCAATAACCGAGAGCCAATGGACCATCCATTATTTCCTTCACTTCTCCAAGACTCGCCGTTGCCAAAAACTTTGGTGGTCATCTCATCTCTCTGGCCCTCTCTGCTTCAATATCCCTTAATCCCGCAGCACATTTTCATAGATTTCCAAGAATTCCCATAAAAGGGTCTTTGACGAACAACATTGCTTTTTACACTGCTAGGATCTTCCTAGGTACAGGTATCATGTACGTGGTCTTCGACGAATAAAACCTGTTTAATAATGCTTGACAACACCGGAATCTTTGTAGGTAGCGATTTGATCATATATGAATGTCTTCAAACTTGAAAAATCAACGTGTACCGTATACTATTTTATTATAAATTCACAAACACTATAAAGCATACATACTTCTTTATTTTCTCTTCTAAGACAGACCCACGCGAGTCACGTGACTTCGAAGGGGGGAGAAAGAGCTTCAACACATCCAAACTAGTTTAATATCCCACCCTGCGAGGATGCTAGGAGGAATAATGGAGGGGTGGCAAGACACCAAAAACAACTGCAAACAACGCTCGCGCGCTCGCAAGCAGGCAGACAGAGAGAAAGTGACTTCATGGAGATCGCTTGCGAGAGATAGAGAGAGAGAGATGGGGATTAACCTAATGAATATCCGAGAGAGAGAGAGAGAGAGAGAGAGAGAGAGAGAGAGAGAGAGAGAGAGAGAGAGAGACCTAAGAATAGAGAGAGAGAGAGAGAGAGAGAGAGATGGGGTTAACCTAATGAATATCACGAGAGAGAGAGAGAGAGAGAGAGAGTTAACCTAATGAATGTCACGAGAGAGAGAGAGAGAGAGAGAGATGGGGTTAACCTAATGAATATCACGAGAGAGAGAGAGAGAGAGAGAGAGAGAGAGAGAGAGAGAGAGAGAGAGAGAGAGAGAGAGAGAGATATCACGAGAGAGAGAGAGAGAGAGATATGGGGTTAACCTAATGAATATCAGAGAGAGAGAGAGAGAGAGAGAGAGAGAGAGAGAGAGAGAGAGAGAGAGAGAGAGAGAGAGAGAGATCTGCATCGGCGACGTTTTTGGGCGCGGTGGCGCCAGGACTGGTGCGAGAAGACGGGGGGAGGGGGGGTTCCATGTAAGGAACGGGAGAGGGGGGGGGAGAAAGAAAGAATTATTTAGGACTTCTTGAGAGAGAGAGAGAGAGAGAGAGAGAGAGAGAGAGAGAGAGAGAGAGCGCAGCAGACAGAAGACGACGTTATAAGAGAGTGAAGTCCTTGCGTTTACTAGCCATACGGTAACGGGAATCCTTCGCTGTTTATCTTGTCGATTACGCTGCATTATTCTCATACGTTTTGCTTTTAATCTCATTGTCCAAAACCGTTATGAAACACACACACACACACACACACACACACACACACACACACACACACACACACACACACATATATATATATATATATATATATATATATATATATATATATATATATAATATAATGTCTATAACCTTTTATATATCAACCCCAACAACACTAGCAATAATGCGGTACAGAAAACTCATCTTATATTACTTAAAAAAAAAAAGGTTTAAGTCGAGCGAAGGTGCGCCGTCATCCTGCCATATGAATATCCTAAGTTTACCTTGTAATTTTTTTACATTTTACCCCACACACCTTAATCACCTCTGAGCGTTCAACCTTAATAGGAAAAATACAAGGCAAAGGGGATAACGTTCTACTGTCAAGTCGGCTAAAAGTTGAAGATATGTCTCGCAGGCACTTACCTAACTTGGGAAAAATATTAATTCCTGACATTTATTGTGCTTTCATTGCCCAAGGAGAGAGAGAGAGAGAGAGAGAGAGAGAGAGAGAGAGAGAGAGAGAGAGAGAGAGAGAGAGAGAGAAAGTTAACTCGTTTCCAAAACAGGCAAAGCTCTTAAAAGTGTAATATAAGACTATTATAGAGAATTGCTAATATAAGACTATTATAGAGAATTGTAATCCTCTCAATATGGTCTGGATTTACCTGATACAATAATTCTCAAATAATTACATATCCAGTAAGCATAAGTGGAAGCGGCCGCTGGTTGGTCCAGCCACACCATTCCAAAATAGCCAAAGTGCCTTCCTCAAGGGTTAAAATTTGCTAATATATAATACAGTATATATATATATATATATATATATATATATATATATATATATATATATATATAATATATATATATATATATTAGTGTAATTATTATATATCATGCACCAAACACCATCACCACCTTCCATAAGAACAGCAAAAGCGAGAACATCAACAACGATTTTTTTATAGCAAAATATAGAGAGCCATTCTGACACTGCCCGGGTAAACAGCTGACGCAAAAATGACTAATGCAATTAAGCGCAATTATCCCTCGAACTTTTTTGGGGGTGTCGCGTCCGAGATAAAAGTTCAATTATCCCCAGAGAAATGCTCTGGTATACAAAACAGTAACATCAGCACTTTATTACAATTAATTGGGAGGGAACGCCGGCCCATTATTCGCGGCTCAGTTGAAAAGTTCGTCCATATAGTGATTTGAATTATCGAGTCTATGTTACTCTCTTAATGCAATTTCCCTCATTATTAAAGCTTCTGAAAATGTCACTGGGATTCGCTTTAGATGCGAAGTGTAAATTTTGATCCACAGACAAGACGAACCTAAAGAAAATAAAATAAATGAGCGTTGGAATTACAAAAATTACCCCAAAGTGAAATGTTAAGAACTTGGCACATAGCTTTCCACTAGTCACACTTCTCGCAACTTCTTCCTGAGATTAAGAAACCTCGTGAAAGACCACCTTCATCATCATCATCATTACGGGAACTTAGGGAACTTGAAACCTTGAAAATTCCCTCCATCCAAACATAATAATGATAAATACTGTCTTTAAACTTAGCAAGCTTTGTCATCAAGGTTTCGTTCTTGTCAGAACTTTCAACATTTTCAGTCTGTCCGACTGCACAAACACCTAAAACCCATAACCACGATTATTCTCAGGGCTGTGGTTTAAAGCCCAAAATCCTGTAGGGGTATGCTGCCTAATTCACTCTGTCTTCCAGAGAGGCATACCTTGTGATTTTAGCTAGCCACTTCATTAGCACATCTGTTTGCAAAAGCTAATCATTTTCTTATGACACTCTCTAGTTTTTTTGGCTCCTTGTATTACCAAGTTTACCTGCTGATGTTATCCTGTAATTTCCCACAAATTGTAATTTACCTTCGAAATTATGAGAAACAAATGTAAAAAGAGGTTAACTTAAACCAATATCATGCTTATTGTACAGGATATTCTATTTCAATACCAACTTTAGAATTACTGAGGATTTCAAATCATCAAAACCACGTGTAACATCAAACTCAAATCTGACTTCTCGTGACAGACAAAAATTAAAACTACTCGACCTAAGTTACGAACAAAGCTTTACGAAAATAAACATTGGTCTTTTTAAGGCGAATCGCTCCACAGAACAACAGATGTTACCCGGTGCATAAACAAGCAACGAACTGTCACTACAATTCTTTCTCTCTGTCATTTGTCTATTTCCTCTGTACCATCAAAACACACCAAAAGATCGGCTGGCCAAAGACGCCACTTACCTCTCAGACCCAGCAAAGTAATCCATTCCTAGTTTCTCACAATGTTCTTTCTGTTATTTGTCTATTTCCTCTGCACCACCAAAAACATGCCAAAAGATTGGCTGGCCAAAGACGCCACTTACCTCGTTATCCGAGTTGCCCATCTTGAGAGAGATTTCTGCCACTTTTTGCCCGGGGGCGAGAACTAAGCGATACCGGACCACAACAGACCCACTGTTCCCGAAGGACTCCTCCTCCTCTCCCGGAGAGAGGACACCTTTCTACGACACTCCTTCCTTCAGCGACCGGCGACGTCGGTGTGCGGGGGGGCCCTCTCCCTCACTCCCAAACGAGCTCTCTCTCTCTCTCTCTCTCTCTCTCTCTCTCTCTCTTTCTCGACGGGGAAGCGGGTGGAGGATGTGTGGTACACCTAATGTCCCTCGTCGCCTCTTCTTTCCGCTTTTTCTCTCTTCGTGTGTCTCTCTGAGCCTGTTTTCAGATGACTGGCTCTATGAACCACATTAATTCTCCTACACCTCCTTATCTCCGTCGCTCGACTCGAATTCACTGTTATCTGCGCTCTTTTTCTCCTCACTCCTCCAGAGGGCCCTGTGTCCTTTGCTTGCTTTTTTTTTTCACTTCTAGTCCTGTTTAGCAGGCCTCATCATTTTATGCTTTCTCTTTTCTTTTCTAGAAAGATTCGACAATATATGTAACCAACAATGTATGTGTAATGTGTGGAAGCTTTACACTGTATATCATAAACAAGCTCATTATATATACATAGGTATGTGTGTATGTGTGTATATGTGTATATATATTATTTATATATAACAATATGTGTATATATTATAATATATATACGTATGTGTATATATATATGTGTGTATAACGTATAGCTGAATCACGAAAATATGGAACGTGAGAATATATAAAAAACACAAAACCCACGTGGATTTTGTCTTTTTATATATATATATATACATATATATATATATATATATATATATATATATATATATATATATATATATATATATATACATATATACATATATAAATAAACCTGACGCCTTCCTCCTACCATGAAGGATGAGTCTGTGAGTACCATGACCTGTTCCGCCTTGACTACGACCCTCCACAGTTGACTCATTACCATGTAAAAATTCAGTGCTCGGATCTGTCAGCATCAGCACAATGGAATACCCAAGAGGCCCACATACGATCACACCAACGCTTGCATCACTAAAAGCCCACACGCTTTAATTTACAAAGCTTTCAATATCGAGGGGATCTACGTTAAGTTAATGCAATACCGAACAGAGCTAGCAACTTGGCAACTTACAACTTATTGAAAAAAAAAGCAACTTAAGCAGTAAGTATTGTTGTTGCTGTTGCTTGTGTGGGCGTACATCAGCGGCATAAATGAAAACGTTTATCGCCATTATGACGTTCTCGGAACACGATAGCTCAGATTACTGTGAGAACATAACTCAAACAATTGTATTTGATAATAAAAGGTTTATAGTTGAACAATTGGCCATCGAGTGTTCAGTATCCATCTTCTAAGATAAAAATTCCGCAACCCGCCTCCTCCCCCATCATAGCAAACCCGTCTCCGTTTTAATATAGGCTCAAATTTCGTCTCGTTGTAACAAAATCAAAGGCGAGGAGGAGGAGGAGGAGGAGGAGGAGGAGGAGGAGGAGGAGGAGGAGGAGGAGGAGGAGGAGGAGGAGGAGGAGGAGGAGGAGGAGGAGGAGGAGGAGGAGGGCGGGGGAATGGTAGAGGAGGAAGAGATTTTAGGGTTAAAAATTGAGTGATGAGCTGGTTGCTGGCAAAAGCTACTCTCGCGTCCACCACCTACTGTTCACTTCTAAGGCTTCCAAACTTCCTCTCTGGTAGTCCCCAGTAAAGAACGACGATTGGACTGAACACAGTTGCTGACGTATACAAACGAATTCTGAAAACATTTTACTAGACATTGACTTTACTTTCATTTCCTTGACAGGATGTATAACGTACATTAAAAGTAAAAGAGAACGAGAACTGATTAAATTATCCTGTAGCATACCGTTAGAGTCAGAATACGAGTTCGTTCTTGGAAATATAAGTGTTAGACAAGGTATTCCAGTACAAATTCCTTTGGAACCAAACCAAACACTGCATAACTGAATTCAACTAGTACAGAATTTCCGGTTACTTGCAAATGAATGATAAAAATTATTCATGTCACAAACGCGCAAACCAAACTCATATATCCAGCTTAAAAACTGAATACGATAAAGACTTGCAGCTGCATTGACCTTTATAAACGTACCGCCATTATTATTCGGAAAACCAATCACTTAATCGACAGGGATAAGTTATCGACCCACCTCACGGACGCTCCAATGCGTGTTTCAACAATCTAAAAAAATATCTATTGGCAATGAGGATACTATTTTAAAACGCACAACACAAGCGTAATCTCTGGTTGGACTCTATAATATCATAGGAGGGATGTTCTGTTCCACCACTGAAGCGTCTGTCGGATAACCTGAAGAGTGTACGTAATTATGCATAGGACTCTGACCTAAAGGTAAATTCCACCTCAATGAAAATGTTCCTGTCGAGAACACCTGACGGTAATTCAGTCGTTCAAAAACAAGCTGACAGACGGGAGAACAAACATACACGGGGGGTAGGAAAAATTCACTAGCAGGAAAAAGATAAAGAAGAAAAGAGGAGGAATATATAAAAGCAGGTTCAGAGGTCCACGAAACCCTAACTAACCGGCAACCTCGACCTAGAGTACGACACCACAAATCCTGAAGCCATGCTATAATGGGGAATCCTTAATCATCATAATAACGGTTATAAAGCCGCGGGGTCGTGGCCGATAGACCTACCAACTAGTCCGCCTCTCCTTTACAAGACGTGCTATTATGACACGGACTTCAAATGAGAGAGAGAGAGAGAGAGAGAGAGAGAGAGAGAGAGAGAGAGAGAGAGAGAGAGAGAGAGAGAGAAACTGACTTATTAAAAGCCGGGGGGGGGAGAGACTATCACGATAATCCCCATCGCTTTTCTTTTGTTGGCCGAAGACAATTTAATTTTCCGGATGGCCTTCGGTCCCGCCAGCTATTTAAAACTCCTCTCGAAATTGATATTTTGTTTCGGGACCAGACCTGCAATTTCAAGGTACCTTCATTCTTCTTCAAATGGGTGTTATTATTTCTTCAAGGTGATCCCCCCAATCATCTCCCATTGCATTCTTATTGTTGCCGTGTCATTCTCAACCACTGCCATAACAAGAGAATTACATTCACTTAATTACAGCAAACACGCACGCACAGTCACGCAAGGTCAGGCGTCTCTCGGGGAGGGAATCTCTTGTCTCTTGATCCAACGGGGAGAGAGAAAGTCATTAACGACCAACCATTTACATTTCGTTTCTCCCATGACACCTGAGGCAAAAGCAACTACAGTTAGTTTCGCGCTTTGCAATCCCTGGTTCTTCGGGGATTTTGACGGCCGTGAGTTTCTCGCGAGAAAACACAATATTCGGGAATCGAAAGCTCGTTAACGGATTGGTTCTGAAAACATGACAATGAGGGGAAGTAAAAGTTAAGAGAGCTTCAGTTCCTGTGGAGCGGCAAAACGGCCTTCTAACAGAACATCTATGAAGCGAACGAAGACTTCTTTATTTTACCTCGTTGCAGATTCACCGGACGCTCTGACAGTCCGCCTTTAAAACCTAACTTATCCAAGACATCCAAAACTACCATACAAAGTCGACTGGTTGTGGTAATCGACCATTTCCCTATCGACGACATGAAAACCTAAATGAACTGATAAAATCATTACGTAACAAGCTAGCGATGGGTAGGGAGGTACTTGGAAACACTGAAAGGTACCACTGCGATTAGCACTGCATTTCTTAGCACACCAACACACACACACACACACAAGCGTTATTCAGCGAGTACACTCGCCTAACAACCTCGGATAAGACTTGATCAGGGTTCTCTCTCCCATATCGTGTTATCCTCTTTAAAGGCAGACTCGAAAACTTGTTCCATAGCAGGAGGCAGCCAACTTTAGAATGCTAATAGCATCGCCCTGTCAGGTAACCTTATCAGGAAGGTCTCACAGTGTTACTCTCCAGTCTTAATGCAGTTCGACGTTACCGTCGTCGCCATCTCTGATCGGCGACAGCCTCTGTCTCTCTACTACTTTTACTTTTCCGGCAGTTTTCTCCGGCTCTTTCAACCCGTTGTCTAGCTAGAGTTCTGTTCTTTAATTCCCAGTCATTATTAAGAATAAAGCTGCCATTCTTCCCCCCAAGTTATTCTCTTCTCCCTGGCCTACATCAAGCACAAATTTTCCACCCGCTCGGCCAAATTCAACATCCCGAAATCAATAGCGATAACTCATTCCTTTGCAACTACGATAAGGATTCGAGGACGACTCAACATTACGTCAGTTGTTCTTGTTGGAGGTTAAACTGGACTTGTGCCAGGTTCGTCTCCAGTAGCAACCCGTAAAATACGAACGGTTGAATGCCACTCTTAACAGTGTGTGAGCAAGCGCGTGAGATAAACTTATCTGCAATGGAACCTCAACTCAAGTAAAAATAAAAACTTTAACGAAAAATTTCCATTTTTCAACCACCAGATAAAAATTAAGTATCTTCTCTCCAAAAATATGGATCGGTGCGTAAAAACATAAATGGTAAATTTTTATCTCTTACAATACCATTCTACCCGACAAAAAACTAAAGTTTTGTTGAACTCAATTAAGGGGAAAAACGGATCCAGTAATCATTACCATACACTAAGCAAGGAGAAAAGGGAAAAAATACGCGCGCGCGCGTGCGCGCGAGAGAGAGAGAGAGAGAGAGAGAGAGAGAGAGAGAGAGAGAGAGAGAGAGAGAGAGAGAGAGAGAGAGAGAGAGAGAATCACTTGCACAATAAAATTCTAGTCTGTGATCCATTACTTTTTAGTAATGCATCACAACTCAACCGCCAACAATACATAAATAGCTAATGGCAGATTGATTTCTTTCGTTATTAATGCCACCACCGATCAAGGGAAACCAGTTAAAACGATTATCATCATATTATATATATATATATATATATATATATATATATATATATATATATATATATATTATATATATATATTATATCTATCTCTCTCTCTCTATATACAATATATATATATATATATATATATATATATATATATATATATATATATATATATATATATATATATATATATATATATATATATATATATATATATATAATATACATAAAATTCATTCAAAATAGGTTTCCACATAAAATTCCTTCAAAACAGGTTTCCCTCCCGGAATGTCGAGCCTGCAACTTGACAAGTTTCAAAGATGGCCCTTTTCTTTGGGTCATCCAAAATTAAAAAAAAAAAAAAAAAAAAAAAATTCTCGCCTGCCCTTGAAAGCAGTGAGCATCCCACCTCGAACTGCACAATGGCACTGACCACGACCAGCTGGACGGGTAAAAGGAAATGCTAAGCCAGAAACTACTGCTACGCGACCTTTAAACAAACTGAACAACACGGCATGGACGTCTGAAAAGTCTGCTAAAGCCACTCTTGACTTGGTGCAAAGCCACGCTGATTTCCCCGATCGTGTCAAACGAGCAGTGGAGGCAAAAATGAACCTGGCGCTCTTTGGATCAAAACGGAAGCCGGCGCCGCGTCCAGCGACAACAACGACTGCAACAGCAAAAACACAAAAGGTGAGGAACATAAAATGAATGACCCTCTCGCTGAAAGAAGTGCATCAAAGGCCTTTCCCAAACACAAGTGAGGCATCAGAGACAAAATCAGGTTATTAAGATTCAAACAATGGCTTCGCCTTTAGGTCGCACTGAAGATGACAATGCCTTCGCTGGCCTCCGCCTAAATGGAATAATACAGCAGACACAGACACACACACACACACACACACACACTCACACTCGCCCCACACAGAAGGAAATGGGAAAATGTAATACGGTATACGCGAAGAGACTGGGCAAACTCGTCTCCTTCCTATTACTGGGGACAGCGTAAGGTCTCAGTCCAAAATCACGACGCTTCAAGATATATGACAACAGCGATGCTGTGGGGCCTGCACAATATTCAAAAGCAAACAGCAGAGAGAGAGAGAGAGAGAGAGAGAGAGAGAGAGAGAGAGAGAGAGAGAGAGAGAGAGAGAGAGAGAGAGAGAGAACTAACTAGAAAAGAATCGGCAGGTAATCAAGAATCAGGTCAAGTGTTAACAGAAGAATATGTGATGAGGATGAGTCTGCGAGGAGATGGAAGCGTCCACTCGTCTTCTCCTCTCCCTGAGGGGAGAGAGAGAGAGAGAGAGAGAGAGAGAGAGAGAGAGAGAGAGAGAGAGAGAGAGAGAGAGAGAGATGGATACAAACTACGGCCTTATGCTAGCAAAATCAAATACCTCTGGAATGACAAGGTAAAAAGACCGCTTTTAAACAACTGAACTATAAAGGAGAGGCAATATATTCTCACGTTTAGCAATCACAAGAGCGCAATACCGTGGAGTTAGCACTCAAGATATACAAAATCATCAACTATAGATATTTTCGCAGTGCCATAACCATTATCTTCATTGCCACGAGTCTCGTGAGAAAAACGAATGAATGGGGAAGTGTGAGTTGAGAAAGAACCTGGAATATAAGAGCTCTTTCCCCCTACTTCATATAACCTGAATTGGATGAGATCTGAATTGACAATAAATAAGGATACGTAAATCTAAACTAACAATAAATAAGGATACGTAAATCTAAACTAACAATAAATAAGGATACGTAAAAGACACGGTCGAGTGCAGACGATTCGTCTCCTCTATTGAACATGAATCCTGACTTGCAGTTCACGAAGAGTCTACAGTGCAAATGGTGTAATTGACCAATACCATTATCTTGAAATTCAGATATTTCAGATAAAATGTTTGACTATTTTTTTTCTTTAGCAAACAATATAGTGATAAAATCGGCGTCTAAAAACCAACCAATTACCACTGCCGCGAGAGAGAGGAAGAATATCTTAGGAGTCTTCAAAAATAGTCAGCTATTTAATAAGTGGATTACACTCCGTTCAAGTGGTTTTAGGCTCTACTGTGGATGGTGGCTGCTATTAAAGAGACAGTGTGAGTTAGAGAAGCTGCAAGGAACATGACACTATCTACAGAAAGTGCCAGAGATACATCGGAAACGTCTTACCATTAAGTTGCAAAGATGTTACACGCTTCATAGTAACTACGGCGCTTTATCACTTCTTGACAAATACCAAAAAGAGAGAGAGAGAGAGAGAGAGAGAGAGAGAGAGAGAGAGAGAGAGAGAGAGAGAGAGAGAGAGAATAATCTACAAGACCTCAGCAAATACTCTAATGCGCTTCTGGATCACTGATTTTGTTCATATATATATATATATATATATATATATATATATATATATATATATATATATATATATATATATAATTACAATCACACTGAAAGGTTATTTGTTTATCCCACATCAACACAGGTGAAAAGAATATATAAATATACAATGATAGAGATGAATAAATAGACAATGATTCATTTGCATAATTATTTTTAACGGAAGAAAATAATGCATCGGGATTAACATTATCCTTCCCACTGCAAAAGCAGTGGAAGACAGCACCGTGCCCTTCGCATTATGCTCAAAATGGGTTGCAAAGGTCTCTCATAGCTACTCTTGCGAGCACCATTACCGTACGTTTACGCTGACTTTTTATCAGAGCTCTTTAAAGACCCCATTTGCCGAAACGGAACCAACGAACAATATATTGAAGCTTGCTCTAAGTGCGCTCAAAACCTACCGTCACTTAACCATTTCAACACATAATAAAACATGCAGGAGAGCGCTCAAGTCAGACAAAGACGATTACTCAGAATACACTGGGAAGGAAAGCAGTTGACAATACAGATTTTTAACCAATGTGATCATTTTGAAGTCACTATAATGAACGCAAACCCTCATTCGTGGCTCCAAAAACATACAAGGCAGCGAATGGTGACTGGCAGCAAGGACAACTAACTTGAAAGACTAAAGACTGGGAGTCCTGAGGAACTGAGATAATGGTTTCGTACAGGTATGAGTGAAGATTACCCTGTCGAGAACCTCTCGTTTTGCAAGTATGTATATTTTGAAGTAGTGTTGTTTTACTCTCTCAAGATGTATTTTCCTATCTACTACCCACAACAACTAACCAGCAACTAGGTGCGTAACTGCTTGGGTCAACCAAGGCACACTGAATTCAACGGAACGCACCCTGGACATTCAGTCTGAATTCTGAGCGAGGTGCAGCGGCCAGAGAAAGAGAAAAGAATTGCACTCCAGTTTCTCTTTCCGAAAAAGACCAGAAGTCTCGGCGCAAAACAGTAGGTCAAGAAATATGTGACTCGTGGCGAACTTTAAGAAGTCATGTTATTTGCACTACCGTCATGCATATGACATAAACGAAATGTCATAAACAGGATGTAAGTCAACAGATACAAATCGCAGAGAAGTCACCAAAATTCAAGGCCACCACACGATGAGAGGTTCGACCAAAATCAAAATCATCTGTCTAATACCCCAAGTTTTACTAAACGAAAAGTCTTCTGTAAGAAAGGCAAAGTTATCAAAGAAGTCTTAATCAAAAACAACACTGAGGTATGAAGGCACTAAGTTTTAAAATACACGCTAAAAAAAAAAAAAAAAAAAAAAGGTACATCGTCATCGCGCGATGCCGAGTACTCCCACGGAATAGCAATGGCTTTGTCCTCTGGACAGCCAGAAAGGAAAGGATGGAGAATTCTTCTATTATTGGTCTCACGTGTACACATTAAAATAAAAACAAATAAAAATATTCAGATGAGACGAAGAGGTTTGTTAAATTTTCTGCCTAATATAGACAGCAAACATAACTCGAAGATGAATTCCTTGAGATAACGGCTTGGAAATATACAGATAAAAGATTAAATTCTCCTCTCTCTCTCTCTCTCTCTCTCTCTCTCTCTCTCTCTCTCTCTCTCTCTCTCTCTCTCTCTCTCTCTCACACACACACAATTTTTGATACTGTATTCAATTTTCCCTAAATCCAAAATAATATATATATATATATATATATATATATATATATATATATATATATATATATATATATATATATAATATATATATATATATATATATATATATATATATATATATTATATATATATATTTGTTTCAAATTTGGTTAACTTTGCACAACTCTATTCATTTTTCTATAGAATGATCCTGACTCGATAAGCGCTACTGAGAGAGAGAGAGAGAGAGAGAGAGAGAGAGAGAGAGAGAGAGAGAGAGAGAGAGAGAGAGAGAGAAATCTGTACAAATCATTCATCTTCGATAGCATTTAATTTGTTCTCAATAATAACCGTTCTCTATGATAAATACTGTATCCAATTCCACATCTTCGAACTTGCTCACAAACTCTCGAAAATACAAAAAAAACAAAAAACGCAATCAACAATATTAAACTGGAAAACCCACCGGACAAAGACACCGCCTCAGAAATCAATCAAAAGTTAAGGATTTCCCGCGAAAAACCGAACAACTTGGGAGCAAAAGTTGTAACCCGCCCCCCTCCCCCTCCTAAAAAAAAAAAGGAGGGGGTCATCTCCAGAAAAATATCCTGCAAGAAGTTAAAGACCAGCACAAATACTCGCAGCCTTCCCAGAGTTCTTAAGAGACCCCAAAAATTACTCGCAGCCTTCCCAGAGTTCTTAAAGAGTTGTGGTGGGACTTTATAAAGGCCCAACAATTCTAGGCAAGCAAGATATATCTCGTCCTTTAAATATAAACCCCGCTGCAGAAGTTCTAAGATAACTTCCAAAGCCACAGAGAGAGAGAGAGAGAGAGAGAGAGAGAGAGAGAGAGAGAGAGAGAGAGAGAGAGAGAGAGAGAATAGCCTTCTCGCTCGGGATTAAGACCTCATTAAAAATGATAAAGTTACTGCACCTTACGTTTTTCCTTTCTGCTTATAAGATCACACACGACTAAGTCTTTTGGATGCTCATAACATCCAAACAATTATCCTCTATTACGCAGGCAATTGCACCTTCCTCAGTATCGCCAAGACACACCATTCTCAGAGACCCTGCGTAAAGCGAAATGTCACACACGAAGCTACATTTCTTAAAAGTTCGCACGAATAGCGTACAAGTTCCCCAACGCATATTTTCCTAATGGAAGTTTAAGTTCCCAAAAAAGTTCTCTAAACGTACAATGCAAAAAAAATGAAAGATGAAAATGTTTTTCATTTGATTTTACATCATAGTTCGGGGCATAATCAAATGATCTGACATGCTTGGTTGCATGCAGGATGGATTGATTGACTGATTGATTTGTGGCTATTAAAACTGGCGTCAAACATCTAGGTTACTGACGCCATAACAAAATTAAATAGGAAATTAAAAAGATTAATAAGTTTAAATGGATTCTCACATGAGAAATATCTTATTTATATATATATATATATATATATATAAATATATATATATATATATATATATATATCTAATATATATATATATATATATATATATATATATATATATATATATATATATATATATATATATATATATATGTTATTTATATATTTATATATTATACATAATCACATCCGTAAACATACGTTAACGCACACGCGTACTCACATAAACATTCACGAACGTTAAAACGAATAATCAGAGAATGAAAGCGGTCGCTTCGTACAGGTATTTGGAAGTAAACAAATCCCGTGACGTCGGACGAGAGAAGAGGCAAGTCACGGAGCTACCCAAGCCAAACGACCGTAGCAGGATGTGGCCAAAAGTGTTGGGGGGGGGGGGATAACATTGGAGTGCCTACGGAAGCAAATGTTGGAATCTTAGAAAGCACCTCTACTTTCGTGATAGCCGACTCCCTTTCTGAAAACGTAGGCTCGTATTCCCGTCGGAACAAATGGAAATTACTGCCATGGACTGTTAGCACAGCAAATATGGCACAACAAAAATGAAACTGTCGAGAGAAGTGGAGATAACGCAGCGGTGATAGGTGATATGTCAATATATCACCGCTTTCACATGGTTCGATCATGTGGAAAGAACAGAGGATGATAGGCTGGTGAAACGAGCGCACAGCTTTGAAGTATTAGGAGATAAGAATAGAAAAATAACATAATTAACAGGAAGGCGACGCAGACGAACTGACAACGCATGAATAATCTGATATGTAGACCGACAAATCGAAGGGGGGGGAGGGGTTGTGTGTGCATAAAGAAAGTCAAGGAGAGCTGAAATATTGAAGTGTTTGCCATCATAAGCAGCTAAGGTGTTGGCCACTTGACCGGACTTTTATGCACCAAGAGCAACACGAGAAAAAGGTGTGCGCTAAATCTCTCTCTCTCTCTCTCTCTCTCTCTCTCTCTCTCTCTCTCTCTCTCTCTCTCTCTCTCTCTCTCTCTCTCTCTCTCTCTCACAGAAAAAAGTAATTATTGAATAAAAATCTAAAATTTTACAAAACAAATAAACATTTGTTACATAAATAAACAAAAGATATTTTCTCTCTCTCTCTCTCTCTCTCTCTCTCAGTTCGAATTCTTAATCAGGTTCTGCTTGATGGCTGTTTTAAGTAAATGTCACAAAGTTAAGCACAAAAGTAAAGTAAATTCCTAACATCCATTCTCTCTCTCTCTCTCTCTCTCTCTCTCTCTCTCTCTCTCTCTCTCTCTCTCTCTCTCTCTCTCAGTTCGAATTCTTAATCAGGTTCTGCTTGATGGCTGTTTTAAGTAAATGTCACAAAGTTAAGTACAAAAGTAAATAAACCCCTAACATCCGGCCCCATTTTAAAAGTGAATTCTGCACAAACAGTTCAGACATAAAAACAATTAAAACAATAAAATAATAATAATAAACCCATTTTCCCTTTCGCTTTTCAGTAACTGAAACTGGACAACAACGACAGTCCGGAGTTATGCAAATGGCATGAAAACCCCGATAGATATCATTTATGTTTAGGCTTAGAACGCCATAAATAGCTAGCAGCTTGTTCCGTTTGAAACACCAATTGGCAAAATAAACGCTCATAATATTTACAACCCCAAAATTTTTTTACAAATATCCCCTTTGTGAAAAAAATTCATCTTTTTCAATTATTATCTGTAAATGTATGTATGTATGTATTATATTATATTGTTGACTAGCGAGCTATGCTTCCAGTGTGACTGCTTTGAAGATCGAGACAATCGGAAAATAACCGTAAACGTATCGCTTTCACCTGAAGACTAACTCTCTCCTCCATCTCAACATTCTGAATCCGATCATTCTATACGAAGTCTCCCCGAATAAACGAATCCTACGAAAAAAAAAAAACGAACTGAAGCTAAAAAAAAATAAATAAATAAAAGCCTTATGCAGTCAAGCAGCACAGAAAGGTCTACAAGTTTGTTGTTTTAAAAGTAAAATACATTTTCTGAGGACTATGCTTTTTTAACGGCTGTGCGCAGAGATTAAAAATATGTACCTTCACTCGAAGCTTTCGTGTGATCTTCTATCGCAACCAATAAAAGCTGCACTGCAGGCGTTTTCGTAGGATCGAGGCGACATTCAATTGCAATTTTTGTACAAAAGTAATTTTTCTGCAATTCCCCCCAAACAAAGAAACAAATAAATTAAAACTATCATAATTTCCGTCCTCTCAATGCACTTGGTGCTGTTAACCAAAAGATTTTTAAAACTTGGTGCTATTAACCATAAAAATGTTAAAATCTTGGTGCTATTAACCATAAAAATGTAAAAACTTGGTGCTACTTTAACCAAAAAAATTTTAAAAACTTGGTGCTAATAACCATAAAAAGGTAAAAACTTGGTGCTGTTAACCATAAAAATTTAAAAACTTGGTGCTATCAACCATAAAAATTAAAAACTATCATAATTTCTGTCTTCTCAATGCACTTGGTGCTATTAACCATAGCAACCATTAGGAAACTGTCTCATTCCTCACAGTTTGTTTTCAGACATCTGAATCTCCACCTTCAAAAGAATCTCAATATTCGCGTTCCAAAGCAACAATGCACCCCCTTCCAAGATCATCCGCGTACCTGTTCTCATGAGAACCTTGATATTTTCTTGACAACTGACGAATATTTAATAATAATAATTCTGTCTGGGAACTAATTTTCCATGAGAATCTGTTTACGGGAAAGTTTTGTTTTACCCACAAAAGTCACTTCTGGTTCATAAATATCTAAATTACGGCACAGCCACCCGAATTACGTCAGACGGTAATGTATGATTAGAATAACGAGTAAAAGGTCATGATGCTTTAAAAAGAACGATCGCCAATCCCTTCCCTGGGCCAAGAATACATTCTGCGTTGGCTGGACAGTCTCCCGATAAGCACTTTTCCTTTTATTTGCACTTCAAAAAAGTTAAAAGTTGTGTATCTGAACTCCCTGCGTCTCTCCTTTCTCGAACTGGCTCTTTTTGAGTCAAGCCGACGCTTGAATGCACTGACTGCGATGAATCTTGTCAGAAAAGGGATCTGGTTGTCAAATGGTGACAACTTGAAATAAAGATCTCTCTATACGCGAAGACAACGCGAAAAACCGCCAATCTAAAATGGCAGACGGATCGTATTGATATTCACATACTGATCAACTGTCAAACTACTGAGAGTCTCGGGCAATATCGCCATTTGACAGGTACTAACTTATTTTGTTTACGTAGCTATGAACAAATACCCTCAATTTACATAACGCAAGCGCCCGCACGAGAGAGAGAGAGAGAGAGAGAGAGAGAGAGAGAGAGAGAGAGCCATTTTCACCAACCACAACCATCATTACCATTTGTTTGTCCATAGAATCAAAAGGCTGGAAAATCTGTAAACAAACACATTAGGGAAAACATGTTTTTTTTAAATCCATGTCTAACTCCAGCGTTCAAGCCCACATCCAAGCTACCACCAAAAACAGAGAATTCACCTCCCCGGATGATCAATTCACCGAACTTTAAAATTTCATCTTCATGTTATTAACTGAACAACGATGTTGATGTTCATCGATTCTGTACGTTAAGATGACCTTTGAATCAAATCGTTCTTTACGATTTCTGATTTCTCTAACTGAAGTGAATACATTATAGCGGTGATCTTCCATCGCAATATTTCTAATCCACAAATATTCATTAGAAATACAAAATTAATCATAATTAGGCAATCATAAAATTCTTAGGCATTATTTGTACACTGCTTTCACAAGAAAAATCTGCAAAAAATATTGTACAAAATTTTGCCACACTTTAAATCTACACATTACTGGAAACCGGGGGGGGGGGGTCTATGCCTATTCATAAACAAATAATTGTCGTGAACATGAATAGGGAGAATTCGCGTGTAAAAAGATCGAAAGAGCATCACAAACCAGCTGTCGCATTCACAATCTTGTAAAAGATGAACACGTGTTCATAGGTGTCTGTACAAGCAACGGCCGGCCAAGATACCAGCGCATATAGAGCGCTTCGCCCTCCCTCCCCTCTACACGTTCGGAATAATGGCCGGACTGAAGCTAGGAAGAACAACACAATGAAAAGGAGATTTTCACGCAGAGAGGCCCCTAATGATAAGCAAACCTTGTTTGGACCGCGGTGCGGAAATCTGAATGAACTCGAGTAACTTTAATCTGAATGAACTCGAGGAACTTTGAGTTTTCTTGTTGGAAAATAGGTGCATTCTTATATCGAGATTGTTATTCTGTATTCGTCGGGTAGGTTACCGTCGAAGATTAGTTTCTATCGTCTATCAGACCCTCTAAATGTACCATCCAACCCAACGCTATACCTTCAAAGAAAGGACACGCTCATCCAACTTCAAATAACACACACTCATCCAGCATCAAATAGAGACACTCGTCCAACTTCAAAGAAAAGACACACTCATCCAATGCCAAATAAGACACACTCATCCAATACCAAATAAGACACACTCATCCAATACCAAATAAGACACACTCATCCAATACCAAATAAGACACACACAACCACCTTCAAATAAAAGACACTCATCCAGCATCAAATAAAAGATACTCATCCAGCATCAAATAAAAGACACTCATCCTGCATCAAATAAAAGACTCATCCAGCATAAAAAAAAGACACTCATCCGGCATCAAATAAAAGACACTCATCCAGCATCAAATAAAAGACACGCATCCAGCTTCAAATAAAACACACACTCATCCAGCATCAAATAAAACACACTCATCCAGCATCAAATAAAAGACACACTCATTCAATACCAAATAAAAGACACACTCATCCAACTTCAAAGAAAAGACACGATCATCCAATACCAAATGCTCTAGCAATGACAAACGCCTTAATTGAACCTAAATAAAAAAATTTAAAAAAAGCAAGTAACTTCTGTCTGCCAAAATTTGCCGAGACTAAAATTCGATGATGCCCGACCAACTACGAGGACCCTCTGCAGGAAACGATCCAATTTCGTCAACTCGCCGGCGTCCGCGACCTTTGTTGCTGTGACGCTAAATCAATCAGTCGTGAACACACTGACTTATTAATTACCACTGTATGAAGCAAGACAAGTGTGTGTGTGTGTGTGTGTGTGTGTGTGTGTGTGTGTGTGTGTGTGTGTGTGTCGGAGAGACCGCTTCGAGTGTTACTTCAGAAATAAATCGCTTAAGTTGCAAGCTGAAACCGGACCTCAATACTAACACCTTCGATACTTGAGTAATATGATCAACGATTTATGATTCATAAATACACTTCATCCCGTGCAGGCAACAAGATTCAAAAACGCTCCCTACGACTGAACTTAATCTTGCCAACAAGAGAAAACAACCTATTTGTTCATCTTCGGAGAAACATTAGATTAAAACAAGTCAACAGCATCGTGAAAAACCGAGAGATAATTACAGTCCTTAAGAAAGAAATACTACTCACAATAAAAAGACGCAGAGCTGACAGTGAATCAGTGCTGTGTGCATGTCAGCTCTATTTTTACCCAGAATGGACCTGCATCCGCTTTTCATCTACAAAATTATAAATGTAGCATTTGTACAGAACCCTTACAGGAGGAAGCATTCACTCCTTTTTTTTTTTTAAGTCTGAATTACCCGAATTTCCAATACTCAGAATGGCTAACAATATTTATTTATTTCGGAGTCTAGCAAAAGAAATCTAACTTCACATAGCAAATATTTAATTCAATTTAAAGATTTCCCATTGAGGAAGTTTTCATTATATTCATTATATAAAAAAAGAGATCAGGGTCTCCTCGCGTGATACGGATAATAAAACTGGAATATATACAATGACTTAAAGTCAACGCCAAACGAGCAGGAAAGCAGTAATAATCATGAACTCTCGTGAAATTTGTGTAAGAGAGAGAGAGAGAGAGAGAGAGAGAGAGAGAGAGAGAGAGAGAGAGAGAGAGAGAGAGAGAGAGAGTAATAGTTTCCTAACAGCCAAATGTAGATAAAAAAAACTAAATATGATCCCTCATGAAATACGAGAGAGAGAGAGAGAGAGAGAGAGAGAGAGAGAGAGAGAGAGAGAGAGCCACAAAAGTAATGGCTTCCTAACAGCCAAACGTGCATAAAGAAATTAAACCCCTCGTGAAATCTGTGTATGAGAGAGAGAGAGAGAGAGAGAGAGAGAGAGAGAGAGAGAGAGAGAGAGAGAGAGAGAGAGAGACGGATACAGCCACAAAAACTGGCTCCCTAACAAGCGGTCGAATTCAAGAAAACCTGGTCACTGTCTCCAGCTTGCTTCAAAGGCGCGTCAGAAAGCAGCACTCTGGTGATTACTCTAATTACTATACAATCTAAGACGCGTGGAACTTACGAAGGGGAGGTTACTTTTTTATCCGCACACAGGGGGATCGAGAGGAGACATAAATGAAAGCGTAAATAAAAAAAAAAAAAAACAGCAATAGCAACGCCCCTCCACACACTTCAAATACCGTCTTTTAACATCAAACTCGACTAGACAACAGCCATGGCACACTTAAGGTAAAAATATACATATTCTTTTTTTTTTTTTTTTGTAAATGTGACACAAGCGGTCATCAGAATACACACACACACAAACAAACTCACAAACACACCAACATTTTGCGTCTCTTGCGCTCTGCACTTCACGAGATTACGAGATATAAAATAAATCAAATTCATATTCGTCATCTCATTTCGCTGATATTTTTATCATATTTTGCACTAGAAATGTTATCCCAAAGTCTCAGTTAGTTTATTTGTATATATAAATACGACAACGTGCGTCAATTAGTGTATCACATTTCTGCCTTGACACTCTCGTTTTTTGGTAACATTTACCAGCGACGCGAACAAGAAAATTCGAGTGGCATTTATCCACAAAATCCATTGACTGGAATCACAGTCTGCATCCAGATCTAAAAGCCCAGAGATAAATATGCGCGGCTCATCAGCGACGCTCGCTCCAGCAGCAGGGAGCTGAACTCTCGCTACAACATCCGACACCCACCAAGCCTGAGGAACAACTAACGATAGAATATAGAGGCCACCGTCACCGGCCACGGTCGACTCGGTCTCGACTAGCGGGAAAGTCGCAGCTTTTGCTTGGCCCACTGGCCTAGCAGCCAGCCCAACCTATACCGCCAGTACAACACTCAACCAGCTGGGGATCGGGGAAAGAGGAGGAGGAGGAGGAGGAGGAGGAGGAGGAGGAACTCCTCCTTCAACAACGAACGAATTCTCCATGTTTCGCTCTTACCCCTTGCAGCTCCAAGGACGCCCTCCTCCTTCCTCGCCAACTGGCCTCCTTCCTTCACCCACGGTCGAGAGTGTCCAGACCGTGCCCTCACACCCTCCCCAACAAACCTCCTACCGCATCCGCGACAAGCCATGTCTCTCCCCTTAGGGGAGTGACGGGGGGAAAAAAAAAAGAAGAAAAAAGTCTGCTCTTTTTGAGATTCTTACAAAACGCGAAAGAAGCTGACAACAGTTGACGGACAGACAACGGACGTAGGTAGCACTGCCAAGAGACGTATATACCCATGCCACGGTGTTGATGGCGCACGAATCACAGATGTGACTTGGGGTATTTTTTTAACCGATGGTTTTCTGAATTAAGAGAAAGAAGAAAAAAAAATTCCCCCGATTCGATATACTTTTTTTCAGGTCACTGCGTTAAGTTCTATTTTCGAGAGCAAATCCCGACTAAGCCAGCCAGAATAACTAATAAAAAAACGTTAAAAACACCTCAACACGTAAGCTTCTGTAATTTATGCCACACCAATAAATAAAGACTCTCAGTCTAGCACAGTAAAAGAATGAATCTCATTAACACATCTATTCAGTATCGCAAAGATTTGTATACCAAGAAAATTGGGTTTGTATCTCCCAGCAAACTTTATGTAAACGGGGGGAAAAAATCGCTGACATACACTGATGTTAAAAGGAAAAACATCTATCACTCACCATTCAGAAACAAATACAAACCTAGGTTTAGAGAACCTAGTTTACCCAGAACTGACGACAGGACAAGTACGACGAACACACACAATTTTGTGAGTGTGAGTGTGAGAATGTGTTTGGATGGAGGCTTGACAGCCGAAAATACACTGCTGAAAATACACAGTTTCCAAAGACGAATGTTTATAAACAAACTTTGGATAAGGAAAATGGTGAGCAAACGCTTGCTAAATTGTGTTAGTAGAGTATATGAGGTGAGGGCGAAAGGCTGTAAATTTAATGGAGAGATGAGATTCATGGGATGTGAGATGAGCATTCAAGAACAAAATGGATGAGTGGGCACGAATTAAATGCTCAAGTAGAACCACAATGATACCAATTAATGCTTGTGGGTGCTGGATGGTAAAGAGGCAGAATAACGATGGGAAAGGTGGGATGACAAACGCAAAGTTAAAAGAACGAAAAAGATTATCTAAGTTACAGTTGCATGACAGAGGAGATTGCATGCAAGCAAACGTGATGACGTATATAGTCAAGAAGAAAGTGAGAGAAAAAAAATACGCAATGAAAAGCAAGATAAGAAAACAGAATAACTACAGGAAGAATTAAAAGTTAATGAATAAACTGGCCTTAGAATAAATATAACTTAGATAAGCTGTCTGCAGTGAATGCATTCTGGGTCGATGGAGTGAGTATTCTGAAGATGTGTTGAATGTGGAAGATAAAAATAGCAGTGCTGAATGATACTAGAGTGCAAAGGGTTAATGAATGCTTGTCAAAGTTACCGCAGAGGATATAAGATGGGTACCTGAGAGGTCAATGAATGGAGACACCATGAGTTGATGGGATTACAGGTGAAATGCTGTGGCACGGTGGTTATAAGGGTAACGTTTCAAAGGAAAACTTTTTGTCAAAGAATAAACGTGCAGGTGATATAAGAGGGATCATAACAATAATATTATTTAGGATACAAGGGAAAGCGCGTGGTAGGATTTTGGTACAAAGTGGGTTTTAACAAGAGGGTGTGTCGATCAAGTTTTTGATATGGAAACAGTTGCGTGGGCATACATGAACCTAGAAAAAGTTTATGGTAGTTGCTGAGAACTGTGGTATACAAGGAAAATTATTGGAAGCAAATAAAAGATTTTATGAAGGAACTGAAGCGTGTTAGAATACGTAGGTGGGATAATGACTGGTCTGGGGTAAAACATGAGGCTAAGACATTGGTCCATTACGTTCCTGCTAGCGGAGGGAAGATGCATTGTCGAAAAAAATGGCAGCATATGAAGAGAACCTGCTGAAATTTGTGAGGTTGAAAGTGTTGGCCAGAGGAGACTCTTGAGAGTCACTGTAAGGCTTAAGTAACGAGGTTCAATGGGATAAAGGAAGATGAAGCAACGAATGTTAATATGGATGGTAAAACTATTTTATAGAAGAAACAACAAAGAAAAATCAACTTTGATCAAATTTAAAAGAATCACTCCTTCAACAATGCTTGTTTTACAAATACTTCCACACCTTATATATTTTAAATTATTTTCTGAAATTCAAGCTCGCCTTTACAAATCGACTTGATATGCTAATGTAATTATTCCTCACATAGTTTCTACTTTTCTCACACACAATCTTCACTGCTCATAAGCTTCATTATTCCATTCAAAAAATTGTTTCAAACAAGAGAAACAACAAACGCGAATCTCACCACTGACATTAAAACCTCAAGGCAAAAATACGAAAACAGGAAACCGGATTCACACTACATGGCATTTGAATAATGAAATTTTCCCACATTACAAACGGGCGCTGAGGGAGCCCACGAGAACTTCGATCGTCATCAAAGGATTGTGCGCAAGTTCCGTCTACCGCAGATAAAATGCCCAAAACAACGCTCCTAACGTTGCGGAATGGATTATATTCTTGATAACCGGGCCCCCTTACGAATCTATTTGCTTGATAACTTCGTTGCTCCTGCTATTCTGGTAGTGGTGTCTGTGAAGCTGTGCTCTTTGCTGGGTTTGAGTGTGTGACCTTGGGAACGCCAGTATTAGTACATAGTGCATGGACGTCTTTATACAATGACTGGCTGCCAGTTAGCGTTTAGAGGTTACTTCGTACATACTAATAAAACTATCAATTGTCCGATAACGTAATGCATGTGTATGGAATTTTATGGCACTCGGTAGCATTTAAAACGAGCATCAAGGTTATGCAAGAATAACTCACATAAGCCACCTAAACGCGATGTAACTATAATCCTTTCGTGGTACGATCGTTGCTCGAGTATCACAACATTCGGAAAGAATACTCTCACAAGAAACTCTTTGGAACGAAGAACATTTGGGTGTGTGTCAGCACAATGATAAATCACACAATAACGAAAAAGAGAAGCCGAGTTCCAGTAACCTCAATCAGAGATCTGACGCGAACTAACCAATGCAACGAAGCTGATTTTGACGTTGCTGAAAAGTGATCAACTGCCAAAGCCGCTGAATAACATGATACCCGAACCACATTCCATCAATGCAGACAAAGTTAATTACGAAACTTTCCAGCCCACAGAGCTAAAATTCTAAGCTTCGACGGAGGAGAGACCAACCAGAGGAAGCGATGGGACAACATCTATTTTAAAGTGAACTGCTTCGACGCTCGCAACAAAATTCAAAGCACTGGAATACTGGCGAGAAGGGACAAGGCAGCGCCGCGTGAACGGAGAGAAACCATCGCCTTTTCAGTCCACTCCAGAATACCTTGATTTTCGCCGGAACCTGTTATACTCTTGAATCTACAAATTGCTTCATAAAAGGGCGGATTACCTCATGAACCTCCGAATCACTTCAAAATCTCCAAATAACGGCATGAACCCTGCTGCGACCTAAATGACCCCTCCGAATGACCCAATAACGCTCCGAATCCCTTCATGAACTTCAACCTGCGAATTACTATCGGACGAGGAAAATACGCTTCGTCTCGACGCAAAGACTTTCATTTTTGCTTACTAGCTGTGAGACAACACAGCATCATCCCGAGGGGGAAATGTGTTCAATTTTGTTACGGTTCACTTTAATTCTCGCAAGGAACAATAATTTCAGCAGTCTATATAATAATACTGGGAGATACTGAGAGTTATACTTTTCTATATTCACACCTTTTGCCCAACAGTTCTGTCTTTTTCCCACTGCAATCTGCGTCATCCAGCACCGTGCCATATATATGGAAATATATATCGACATACACCTACCTACCTCTCTCTCTCTCTCTCTCTCTCTCTCTCTCTCTCTCTCTCTCTCTCTCTCTCTCTCTCTCTCTCTCAGCAGTAAACTTTTGATTAATGATTTTACTCAACCAAATATTGATAAAAAAAAAAGGGGGTAAAGACCTTCTATACCAGATCATTTACTTTTCTATATAAAATATATAACATTCTTCACCACCGTTCCCTTGTCAATATTAAGATAAAAATGAGCCGCAATCCACAATACCAGAATTAAGAACTACAAAAAAAAAAAAAACCATAAATCCAGTTTGAAAACCTCTACTATGACCTTTAACCAAATGAAAAGGTAAGCCACATCAATTAGCAGCCCAACAATAAAAAAAAAAATCTTACGCCATTACCAGCAACATCATTTTACCCAACTGAAAAACAACTAAATTCCTGGAAAATGCGGAGGAGCTCCTTCCTGATCGCAGTCATTAACTATCCAAAGCCAAAAGGTTTCGGATAATAACACACGGAACTGAAGAACTGGCCCCACCCAAAGCTGGTCGCGGCGATTAAATGAGAGATTACAAGACGGTTTTCTAATTGAATATATATATATATATATATATATATATATATATATATATATATATATATATATATATATATATATATATATATATATATATATATATACACACACACATATATATATATATATATATATATATATATATATATACACATATATATATTATATATGTGTGTGTATGGACGCGCGACCTTTTATATTTCCAAATATTAAGCCACAAAAACAGTTGAACACCGGATCACTTTCCCTTGAGAATAACTTAAAAGGAAATTATAACTGTCAAGTGTTTATGGCCCGTCCTGAAATCGAACCTGGGGTTATGCTTAAAAACAAGAAGCAGTAGTAAGACTCAGTCCACTCGGCTATCAAGAGAGATTAAATTCACGTTTGAGTCTATGAAATTTAGGCTTTCAACCCAACACTGGGGCACTTTCGGCAATTCAGCGCTGAAGACAGTGGAAAGTGCGGAGTTGGGTTGGTTGAATGGCAAGATGAAGAGATTCAAAAAATAAAGGAATCTACGTACAAGGATCTAAGCGTGAGGGTATGAGAAAACCTCACAGTTGCATTGATAAGTAATAGCTAGACAGGCTGGACAGTAAGACTGAAGACAGGAAGCGGAAAGGGAAGTAAAAATGACAGGCTAAGTGGGCGCAACTAGGGGCGAATAGGCGCCAAAGAAGTTAATTGAACTCTGTCCCCGCTGTGCATATTCCTGTCGAACTTCGGTTTTGTACTGTACTTAGAATCGGTTCGAATCATGGCCGGCACAGAAAACGCCCTCTCTCTCTCTCAAAAAAAAAAAAAGCCGAAAATAAATACACCAACCTGCACTGCTAAGACTCTAAATGTCGAGCCAATATCATCTTGCGTCCCACACTATACTCTAGGATAATGCTGACAACTTTGGCAACACCTCAACTACTGTTTATATTTGCTTTTCTTTTGCTTCGAGCACGGCCAAACAAACAACAATAACCCCTGCAATCTTTGCAAGAAAATTTCAAGATTGCAAATATGAATTCAACGGGAAATTCTACTATCAAAATATGGTTAAGGCAGTGAGTAACCCTCTACCTCCAGTGTTTAGTAAATTGTATATTGAATTTATCGAAAGGAAATTAAACAAAATCGTTCGACACATGTAGTGTTGACGATACACGTATTTGGACAGGGAACAAAAATGCAAATAATTTCTTTAACAAACTAAATAAAATGGTACCATCAACAAAATTTACCGTGGAAATGGAAAAGGTGCGAGCTCACTATTTTGGATAGCCTAATGCATACAGCTATAGTAATGAGTTCAGTACAGTGTTTACAGAAAACCTACCAATATTTCTGCCTATGCCCATTTCTATTCTGGTCAAAGCACTGTCCATTTCTATTCTGGTCAAAGCACTGTCCATTTCTATTCTGGTCAAAGCACTGTCTATTTCTATTCTTGTCAAAGCACTGTCCATTTCTATTCTGGTCAAAGCAATGTCCATTTCTATTCTGGTCAAAGCAATGTCCATTTCTATTCTGGTCAAAGCACTGTCCATTTCTATTCTGGTCAAAGCACTGTCCATTTCTATTCTGGTCAAAGCACTGTCCATTTCTATTCTGGTCAAAGCACTAAGCTAGGAAATCACTTTTCACTTCCATGCTTTTACAAGCATTACCTGTATTTAGCCCTGAATATAAGGCGATGCAATAGATAAAATAAGGAATTCAGGCAAGAAATGGAAATATCCTGTGAGTTGGCTCTCTTAGTATATTTTATTCGCTTTGTTAACAGCCTTCTCGATAATGTGTGGTGGACAGAGCAGTTGCATTAGGTGTTGGGCGGATCGTGTTGAATTCTTTATCTAGGCATCCATTTGGACATATTCTATAAGCCCCCTGAGGAATAGGTTGCACCCTACCATGATCTTTACGGAGACATCGTGGTAGCTTAGGAAATGAATAAAAGAAACAGCGAAAGTGGGTTTCCTATATACTATGAAAGCATATCTATTCTGTTCTCTTATGATCAGTACATCTGGGAACGGCAATTTTCCGTCCTTTTCCCGTTCTGTTTTGAATTTTATGGTCGGAACTAGCGAATTTAGTCTATTAAACAATTCACTGAAGTCTCCCCAGATACTGTCCCAGGAAGTAAAAATATCATCTACGTATCCAAGCCAGATCATATTACGGGGTTTGATAGACGATAAAATTTCTGTTTCGAAATATTCCATGTACAGGTTTGCTAGGAGGGGGGATAGGGGACTGGACATGCTACAGCCAAATTTTTGCTTGTTAAAATTACCATTCAAAGAAAACACGTAGTGAGTTACACAGAGATTGATTAGTTTTAGAGTCTTATCTATGTCAGGAGGAAAATATTCTACAGAGGTCCAACTCACAACAGACAACAAAATACAGCTTCAGTACGACGAAAACATCCAAAAAGCTACAGAATACCTCAGGTCTAAGAATCCTTTTATTTTCCATTACCCCAAATCCATCGGGAGCTCGCTCATTAACGTATGTTTAAATAAAAAAGAGGAAGAAGCAGAGTTTACAAGATTCCGCCCAGCAATTATAATGAGATTTACGTGGGGGAGACGGGTACATCCATCTCGCAAAGATTAACAGAGCACAAAAGATCAGTGCGATATGCTTCAGAGAATTCGGGGATTTTCCTACTTAGGGATAAAGACCAAACCATGAACTGGAGTGGGGCAGAGCTGGTTTTCAAAGTAGCTGTCAGTGCAAAAGGAAGATGCTGGAATCTGCTATCATCAATCAAACCAACAATATGAACCTGTCAGGAGGCCATTGGAAATCATATGATATCGACGAGTTAATCCTCAGGCCTCTTCTCAAGCAGGTGTTCCAGAAAATACGACCACCAGACGCATCGCCAGACGGGAGTTAATGATGCCAAAAAACACAAGGGAATGCCTTTAATTTCCATTCTTCCGGGGTCAACGGCCATCTGCATACCAAAGGAGACATTGTCACACCTACAAATGTTTTGTATATATACTCTTGTATCATATCATCTGTCCACATTCTGCCAGTGAACAGGGGCACAGAAGGAAGTGCTCGAAATATATGGTTGCAACGTTCAAACCATGTTTTATGGGCCTTTTTGTCTTCATATTATACTGCTGTATTAGAGTAAAAGACATTCATAGATGTATACATTTTTGTATAATATATATATATATATATATATATATATATATATATATATATATATATATATATATATATATACTGTACACATACATATATATTATATATTATATATATATATATATATATATATATATATATATATATATACACATACATACACACACACATCAATACGAGAGAATTAGCGCAAAATATACCACATGAATTCCCAACCACGAAGAGACGAGGTTCATAATTACTTCACTACAGAGGGAAAGTGACGAAGAATTTATGGAATTAAGTTAATAAGAAAAAGCGAGGTTTAGAGGCTATGACGTCATCAAACGTGACACTACTCAGATACTATTAATCGCACGGGCACGAAAATATGTAATAAATATTGTGAACCTGCAGACACAATGCTCTACAAGAGCTAACGACCACTGACTGAGCTGTAAGCATTCATATATATATATATATATATATATATATATATATATATATATATATATATATATATATATATATATATATATATATATATATATATATAAATATATATATACAGTATAATATATATATTATATATATACTACATATATACATATATATAATATATAAAGGCGCACGTGGATATTCATAGGATATTTTACGTCTGTTCCAGAACAGTGTATTATAATTATTATTCATAATAATAAGCTCACCTAGAAACTGCATAGAAATATTTCATGAATGCACTCTGACCACCTTTTTAATTTTCCGCCGCTTTTGTTATTTTTCAATGATTATCGCATGTCCAGGCCGTGTTCATACCATTACTGAGGAATAATCAAAGAGTACGCCCCCCCAACACCCCCGCTCTCTCTCTCTCTCTCTCTCTCTCTCTCTCTCTCTCTCTCTCTCTCTCTCTCTCTCTCTCTCTCTCTCTCTCTCTCTCTCTCCTAAAAGTCATTTTCACATTCTCATAAGCTTCTCTAAAAGTCGCACGTAAAAATTTTCACTGACTCAGTTTTCTATTTCAAAAATAATTGTGAAAAACTTAAGCAAGCACAAATACTTGACAATTCAGGATCATACGGTAACGAGTAATGAGAAACAATAAGTTGTGACGTAAGCGAAACGACAATCCAGAGAAAATATATAAATAGAGAGTCGGAGGAAACGTCCACAACAGTGCCTGTAAACGTGGCAGACAGAGAAACACACCAGTCTTCTTCGTTTTAACGTGCTTTTTCCAACAGTTAGCAGCAATTCATACGGAAGAAAGGACTGGAATACAGAATTTAAGCCAACGACCAACCGCTGGGACCTATGCGGTCATTCAGCGCTGAAAGGGAAATTGAGAGCAGAAAAAGGTTTGTAAGGTGTAACAGGAGGAAAACCTCAAAGCACTTGCACCATGAAAGGTGGAAAGTCAGGCGGGAGAAAGAGAATACGAACGGAGGTACAGTTAAAGGAATGAAAGAGGTTGCACCTCAGGGCCGAAGGAACGCTGCAAAGAACCTCAAGTAATGCCTACAGTGCAACACGTGAGGTTCACTGGCGGCACTAGCCCCCTACGGGAATATGGATCACAGGCGGATTTACCCACAGACAAACGAGGAGATTGCCAATACAACTATTTTTACTGGATAATTCATCCTTAAACCAGAGAGAATAATTAGCGGACGACTGAAAAGGGAGAGTAGGCATTTTGGCTGGCATAAATAATTATCTTAAATAACAAACAATTTGATAATGTCGTATTCAATTCATGGAAGCTACAGAGCCAACTTCTTCGAAGGACAGAAAAATGCAGGAATCGAGAAAAGTAAACCATGAACTGAACTGCGAGGGTCCGTGGAAGAAAAAAAGATAAACATATCTAAAATAAGACATCAAAGGGATTGCCAGCCTTCGCCGAGTACACGGAGGAGAGAGAGAGAGAGAGAGAGAGAGAGAGAGAGAGAGAGAGAGAGAGAGAGAGAGAGAGAGAGAGAGAGATGGAAACGCTAGATTCCAATACTCCATCAACGATAGCTATACTCATCATTTTGGTGTTCGTAAACAAACACTGAAAACATAGGCAAAAAAATAAATAAAATAAAAAAACGCTAGATTCCAATACCCCAAAACAACGGTAACTACACCCATCATTTTGGTTTTCGTAAATATATACTGAAAACGTAAGCAAAAAACAAATAAATAAATAAATAAAATGAAATAAAAATAAAATAAAAAACGCTAGATTCCATTACCCCAAACAACGGTTACTACACCCATCATTTTGGTTTTCGTAAATATACACTGAAAACGTAAGTAAAAAATAAATAAATAAATAAATAAAAACAAAAAATAAAAAATAAAATAAATTCAATCTAGACCGTGTATGTGACCGCCCCAAGCCATGTTCGAATCCTACCTAGCGAGGGTGAATTTCATTTCCACGAAACGGAAAAGAGAAAAAGATGAAACAGTAAAAAACGGGGGAGATGGGAGTGGGGGGGAGGGGGATGGGTACAAAATACCTTAAAGAAAGCCGTTCCAGCAAAGTCGTACCTCTGCAACATTAAAGAAACAGATCACTAAGTCCGTTTCAGTGCAGCTGAATGATAAAGCAACGGGAATTCTCGAGTCACTCGCAAAATTGATGGTAAAAATACAAGGCTTGATAAGTGCGATATGTACAATATTATTCTTCACGTCCCGACCCCGTCATTTAGAATTTGTTAGAGAGAGAGAGAGAGAGAGAGAGAGAGAGAGAGAGAGAGAGAGAGAGAGAGAGAGAGAGAGAGAGAATCAATTCAGTTATCATGTTGATCTGCGGGCAAATTTTCATGCACACGATCGCGTAATTACTCGGCATAATCTTCGGAGCCGATAAGCGAGGCTTTCTAGTCTTGGACACGACAAATTCGACACATCTCTCTGACGTGTTGCCTCCAGGTCGAACTCCGCAACAAACTCCAACAAACCGCCAAAACAAACTCAAACAAACCTTTTTCGTTGCAATGAAAACTTGACGTACGTAGAATGCAGACTCGCTTTCCCATATATATATTTTTTAATTCTTTTATGTAGTCTAGGTGATATATTTCAAGGGAAATCGAAAGATACGAATAAAGAGAGTTAATTTACATTAAATTTAACAAACTGAGAAGGTGAAAAATAAAACATTTTTAGTCAAACTATAAAGCCACACGATTAAACGCGGAAGGAAATTTATTTAAAACGTAAATGATATATCAGTACAAATGTACTGTATGTATCAATAGTCCAGAAAAACGGTAAATATACGATTAAAATCCACTGAGGACATAACTAACATTTATGGAAAAAAAATCACTAGGTTAGCATATGCAAAACAACAAAAACACCACAGCCTTGAGCATATAAAACTCACAACATGTCTGTCATGAATCTTTCTGAAAATCAAAGCACCAAAACTCCCATTCTCATCTACCCTACACACGTACATATATAAATGCTGTTTAGAGAGGGAGCCATCTATACGATTCCTAAACGATATCAATAATAGAAATTGAGAATCCCTATGTGGCAAACTACTAGAGGGGTCTATGGCCAATCTCCTCTTCCAAAGATAAGGAAAATTAAAGCGAAAAATCACTTAACCTGAGTAGATGCTGTTTCGAAATATGGACTCCTTATTCAGTCTTTCAGAGGGGATTGTAATTCATTACACGTGTGTGCTGTTCGAAAATGCCTCTGATTCGATTCGCAGAGGAGCTTTAAAATGTCAAACATACATACTAACCTACATACATACATAAATATATTATATATATATATATATATATATATATATATATATATATATATATATATATATATATATATATATATATATATATATATATATATTATATATATATATATATATATATATATTATATATATATATATATATATATAATATATATATATATATATATATATATATATATATATATATATATATATATATATAGGAAACATATAATATATTATATACAAAAAAAAAAAAAAAAAAAAGCAACCATACGAAACGCTTTGAATGGCAGTAAACTACGCAGTAGCTACGTAATCCGCGATTTTCTTGCGATGACACATACGCGTCGAGGCTTTCAAATATTAACGTGACTTAAAATAAATGTGAGAGAGAGAGAGAGAGAGAGAGAGAGAGAGGTTTGACCTCGTCGAGGTCATCCCACCTCGTAATTGTGGTAGTGTATATTTTGACAACCTTGCTATCCCACTTCTGTTTGTTTTTGTTTGTCCAACTTCTCTTTGTTTGTTTGCATGCGTCTTGAGTCGACTGACTATCATCAGCGGCTACATAAGCAATTAACAGCAAAACAATGGGTAGGTTCAGGGATCGATCCCTCCTCACAAGGACTCTATTCCAGGACCTTTTCAGGTAATGAGAAATGTGAGAGAGAGAGAGAGAGAGAGAATTTTCTCAACTACAAACAAGTAATCATTGAAATAGGTTGGAAAATTAGTTGGAAGTTATGAACACACAAGAAAAAAACAATTACCAATATCTTGTCAAAAATGATTTAAAATGCTTTAGGATCCTTACTGAGTAAAAAGAAAGGAGTAAAATTCCACAAAGACCCATATAAAAGATGTGTACTGTCGAGATATATTAATATATATATATATATATATATATATATATATATATATATATATATATATATATATATATATATATATATATATATATATATATATATATATATATATATATAATATATACATGTGTGTGTGTTAAAGTATACTCTTGTGGAAATGCAAATGACGTGTCCACATCCAGTACGAATAACGTAGGTGAAAAGATGGATGAGAGAGAGAGAGAGAGAGAGAGAGAGAGAGAGAGAGAGAGAGAGAGAGAGAGAGAGAGAGAGAGAGAGTGTGTGTTTTCTACCTACCAGCACTACAGTATAGCTGCAATTCAACTTCCCAGGCAACTAAGCGTAAACACAAGGACAGTATATTCACGTATTTTTGAGAACTTGCAATTAGAAGCGGTCAAGATGTTCAGCGGAGTAGCCGCAGCGATGAATATGGCTGCGGCTACTTCTGCTGAATGAAAAATAGCGATGTAAAAGAACAGGATGTAGCGGAGAGTAAGATTAGGAGGCTCCAGTGCATTATTTTTGAAACTGAAAATTGAGATCCGTTGGAACATTAAACAGAATATGAGGATCGACATCGAAGTGAAACGCACTACCACCAAAAAAATGTTACACTATGAAAGCGTAATTATATATATATATATATATATATATATATATATATATATATATATATATATATATATATATATATATATATATATATATATATATATATTTTTTTTTTTTTTTTTTTTTGGGGGAGGGTTACTGGATATCGTGTTGCATTTAATGCGAACTTCTTTTAAGATCTATGTTTTATTTTTCAAGGGCAACGGAACTGGCAAATATTTCATTTAGATCTGAAACTTCTAGCATAATATTCAACTGATTTTGGTCAGCTTTCGAGACTTTTCGCTTTTATTGAATACTGAACTAAATTATGCAGGATAAAATATTGAAAGAGAAATCTCCAAAACATACTATTTCAAACTCCATAAAAGAATTTCATCCGAATTTGGAATTTACTTCGTTTTACTACGGTATAATTTCTAACCCTATCCTGCTGACCGACTCCGAACTACCTTCTTAAGGTTTTATTTACATAATGACAAAATCTTTTGGATAGAATCATTCATATCATGAGTCCTGTCCGTATAGCAATGGAAATCGTTCTAGACTATTTCGATCTATTTGCTTCTCAAATCTTTTTCAGGAAGTTCACTTTTGATATGCGTTTTTTTAGTCTCAAAAACTTCCAAATGTAGAGAACCTGTAATCGATATCATTGTTCTTGAATGAAAGATTGAACCTTATTTATCCTTTCTGCATATAATGTTAGTTCGTCGATTTCTGCATTTGCTGTCGTCAATCGCCTCTGCTTATTTTAGAATTATTTTGAGCTCCATATCTCTACATATATAAATATAAATAATCCTGTGGTGCTTTTTTGTGAATATCGGAAAAATAGTTAAAAGTGATTTTTACCCGACAGTGAATACGTCCAAAATCTGAGGCCGAAATCTTGTGGTGCTTTCTTGATGGTCAAGACGGCAGAATCTGAATATTCTCGGAAAAATAGTTAAAAGTGATTTTTACCCGACAGTGAATACGCCCAAAATCTGAGGCTGATGCAAGACTTAATTGTACGCGTCGTTAATCGGCGATCTTTAACAATGACCATCATGGAACATCATCACCGTTCTTTACAATATTTATTACTCTCTTTCTCAAACCTCATCATTTTAAAAAAAAAAAAAAAAAGTAGGCGTTCCTGCCTCGTCACACCTGCTGCCACTTCATCAAGAAGTGTGCCGAATACTCCGTAGGTCTGAAAAACTGAATATTACATACGCCACCTCCAGGAATTCAGATAACAGTCTGTCGGGCAGTTGGCGTTTGCAGACTGGCGGCTGCTGGTAGCGACATGACAAGCATATGGCAAGTCCAGCAGCGGGGACTTCACCTGTATTTTAACTGTATCTTTCCCTTGACATCGGACAAGTCAAGGTTAGCACAAAGACCACTTGCTTTTGCAAAGGAATCGTGAATAGTTCGAGTACATTTTATAGAACACTGATGAGAAAAATCTTTTTAAAGTGACTGAGGTGATTAATCGAAAAGTTGATATGTCCGTTTTATAGTTTATTTCTCTTTTCTAGCCTTAATTGGTTAAGCCTCTCCTGGCCCCCCCCAAAAAATTCCAATGTTCACCAATCATAAACTTGTTTCAATAAGCTTAAATACACCTACGTTGAAATATATTCATGTTTGCATAAATACATAATATAATATAATTTATAATATATATAATATATATACATATATTACATTATATTATACTATATTTTATACATTTATGCAAACATGAATATATTTCAACGTAGGTGTATTTAAGTTTATTCAAACAATCTGATGATTAGTGAGCATTGGAATTTTTTTTTTTTGGCCAGAAGCAGCTTAACCAAGAAGCAAAAATAAACTTAACCAATTTAGCGATAAAAAAAGAAATAAACGGATATATTAACTTTTATATATATTATATATATATATATATATATATATATATATTTCCCAGCACAGGTGTGAGGCTGTGGCAGTGGATACACAGCATCACCCCGACACCGGCGGTTACGGCGTAATTTGACATGTAACGCAAAGAATGACAAACACACAAACCGCCTCCCGTTGCATAAGCCCTGAAACGCGTCACAAGCTACCTTGACGTGGGTTTCATGCCTACTGTCCACTTTCCATTTTCTTTGCGGAGGCGAAGGAGAAACCAGAGAGGAAAACGGGAAATAGAGTTCTTAATCTGTCCCAGCCGTTTCGCCTTCGATTAGGCCTCTTCCTGGGAACTTTATTGGCTAATCTGTTTAAGAGAAACATATACCGGCCGTATGTTTACATCTGACTTCAAGACTTACATAAAACAAGTCAAGATGGTTAACGGTAACTTTCCAGTACATTGTTTGTCCAACAGAAAAAGGTTAACAGTCTAATGAGGCTAAATATGTAATTAAGTGAATACCTAAGTCAATACATTACATAACTTGTACTGATTTTTCATATGTAGAAAGAGCGGGTCTCTCTTGAATAAGCCTCTACTGCCATTAAAGTTGTTGTTTTCGCTAAATTGAATACATGCCGTTTCTCTCAGATTTCTCTCTGTTGTTTCTGAACAAGATTCTTGTTTGAGACCACTGAAATGGATAAAAATATTCTCTAGCATGTTTACTAACGGCACTGTTTCTTTGATCAGTAGCGATATTATACTTATGCTGTGTAATCAGTTTCCCACAGTTTTTGGCGATTCTCCAATATAAAATTCATCATTGCAGCCACAAAGAATTTTGCATGGTACCCCGTTGTCGTATATAGATAGGGCTGTTTCTTATTAAAGTTCTGCCAATGGTACTGCGATAGAAAATACAAGTCACATTCTCTCTCTCTCTCTCTCTCTCTGTATTTCCCCTCTCAACCATAGCTGCAACCCACAACAGTCGACTAACAACTAGGCAGTACTTCACAGCATTTTACGGAAAGCACCCACTCGTACCCTCAACAATACTAAAGTTAAAAAGACTTAAATTACCACGTGACGTATAAAAAAACATAATTAACCATAAAGAATAAACTTACAAAGAAATAAGCTATTTCCCACTGACAGAATCTCTAACGCACAACACAAAAAGCTCCTTATCTCGGTATCATCCTTAAGCAGCCATAAGTACATTGGTCTTCCTACTGCAGTTATTACTTATACATTTGTTATTCTTATGGTTTTTTTTTTATTTACACCTAAAGTTCATTCATGAATTGTGCTAAATGATTTTATAAATTGTACCAAAGAAAATTTATAAATGTGAGTCTTGGGCACATGAACTTACCCAACTCTTTCACAAGTATCTCCGCAATATTGTTCCCAGGGAACTCATTGTGAATCATAGACAACCATTCAACGAGAATCTCATGTTGAAGTTCAGGTAATTATAAATACAAACCGATAAAAATACCTAGACGAAGGTTTCTCTACATTCGAAATTTTCAATGAGCAAACCAAAATTATGTTAATATTTGCAAATTCGTATAAAAAAATTTTATCAAGGCAACATCAAGTTCACCGTAAGGAACAGAGCTTACCTTATATAAACTAACGGACGTAGTGGAGAGAGAGAGAGAGAGAGAGAGAGAGAGAGAGAGAGAGAGATAAACAAAGCCCCACTGTTTCTGAACTCAAAGCACAGGCACACGTTGTGTAGAAACCATCTCTTTTGCACCAACATTCTCCCCTTTAAACACACAACCCCTCTCTCTCTCTCTCTCTCTCTCTCTCTCTACACACACACACACACACATAATATATATACAGTACATATATATATATATATATATATATATATATATATATATATATATATATATATATATATATATATATATATATATATATATATATATATATATACACACAGTATACAGTCACTGCGTTATAACTAGGAAAAATTACTTTTAAAGAGTTTTCAAGTGTTCCACCATTCATACATTAGTTGTAGAGGAAACGTGCCGTTACAGGAAGAAATTAAAAACCTGAAATCCTTCAGCAAAGTACAAAGTCGCTCAAAACCCTGATACGCAGCACCAAATCTCAAAGAAACCAGTTCTCATCACCAAGCTATGTTTAACAACACGAAATCCAGTGCTCCGATCCATCATCAACAACCATCTCACAATCTACTTTACGAGCCCCTGACGTCACAGAATTCAATACAGCCAATCAGGTCTCAGCTGACATCCGTAATGGTAATATTTTGATAAGATTGTAGTTCAGGGTACATTAGGTCCACCATGGAGACCCCAATTTCATAAGCCTGACGGTGACACCACCTCCCGAGGGTGCTAGGTGCTGTTGCTTACAAGTCCTAAGCCATCTGAGCCCAGAGGGAAGATCCTTAGATTATAAAAATGCGCGCACGAAGGAGCAGATATACGCCAATAACTACAGAAATGTTTGTATGCAAGAAGCAATCCTAACCTGGGCATGCACGTGCATACAAACAAAACAAAGGCAGACATCTAGCACTTGTACGTGCAAATACCAGATCTTCTGGCCCTTATACGTAAAGAGATGCTGTGTATGTATCAGAAGATACGTAAAGGTGGCCCTGTACTTATCTAAACTAAACTGAGAGAGTCAACTGGGAAAATATAATGTTAAATCAAAGACGTTGCCCTCTTACTTATTAGTGGCCATGTTGCTGGGCCATAATAAAATTAATAATCATAGCAAAACTATATCAACAGCAGCAAAACTAGTGATAGGGATGGCGGGAACTGCTGTTAACTGATAAAATCAGAAAAAGTAGCAGTACTAGTAGTAGTAGCAGCAATATTAGTGTTGGCGGAAGCGAGACAATTATTAATACACTAATGGCCGTTGTCTCCATCATACCAACAGCTATGTTCAATGTGCTTGAGAGACTAAAACGCTTCCTTAGAGAACAAACAGAGTCAGCAAGTGCTCATCGTCATCCAAACCCTTGACTCGGGACGTCAATACAAGTTATGATTTCCGGAATGCGTATTCGTGAGCACGAACCAAGGTGATTCATAATGACAGTACTTTGTGGGACAACTTTATCCCTATTTTCATATTTCTATATTCTGAAGGATGTCCGAGGAGGACGTCGATGATGATAATTCTGCTCTAGGAGAGAGAGAGAGAGAGAGAGAGAGAGAGAGAGAGAGAGAGAGAGAGAGAGCCGGTGGCTCTTATTAACCCTCTGGCTCTTAACTGAGGAACTCTCCTATAACCATAATACTCAAGATCCAAAAGGCTTCTTTTTAATTTTGGGAGTCATTTTCATTCATATATATATTTGCCTGAGGAGAGAGACAGTTTGGTCTCTGAAATATAGCCTTCATTTTCCACATTTTGGCGTTTCTATGGGCTCCCTTGTATTTGATGGAATTCTGTTTTAACAGAAAACATTTTGATCATATACATACATACATACATACATACATACATATATATATATATATATATATATATATATATATATATATATATATATATATATATATATATATATATATATATTTATTTATTTATTTATATATATAGTGGGGCAGTTTAGCAAATTTATTAACACTATTTTAGGGCATCATGGCAAACACATCAAAATTCCCGACACGTGACACACACAACCGCGACTCAAAAACAACCATCCCTGAACAGCGCGTTACAGAATACAAAATGCAGGTTTTGAGCATAAAAGTATGCTTTAACGCAAGCTTACATTTTTTTGCTTCAAGGGGAACTGTTTCAATTTTGCATGCGGTAGTCTACGGAACGGGCAACCTATGCCCTTACTTAGCCCATATCAGGCCTGGTGGATAAATTTAGGGATGGGTTAGAAGGGGAAGGAGTATCGCCTTAGGTTCCAAGAAACGACATCCAAATAATTCTTCAAGAAACAAAGTCGATATTTACCAGGATCCACTAAGTGCATCCTGATATTTATAGACTCTGGCACAGAACAGAACAATGCAGAAAAATATCACTGGTTACACAATAATTACAGACTCTGGCACAGAACAGGAAAATGTAGATAAATATCGCTGGTTACACATATCACTGGTTACACAACATTTACAGACACTGTCACTGAACAGAAAAATGTAGAAAAATATCACTGGTTACACCATATTTACAGACTCTGGCACAGAACAGGAAAATGTAGATAAATATCACTGGTTACACCATATTTACAGACTCTGGCACAGAACAGGAAAATGTAGATAAATATCACTGGTTACACAATATTTACAGACTGGCACAGAACAGGAAAATGTAGATAAATATCACTGGTTACACCATATTTACAGACTCTGGCACAGAACAGGAAAATGTAGAAAAATATCACTGGCTACACAATATTTACAGACTGGCACAGAACAGGAAAATGTAGATAAATGTCACTGGTTACACCATATTTACAGACTCTGGCACAGAACAGGAAAATGTAGATAAATATCACTGGTTACACAATATTTACAGACTGGCACAGAACAGGAAAATGTAGATAAATATCACTGGTTACACCATATTTACAGACTCTGGCACAGAACAGGAAAATGTAGAAAAATATCACCGGTTACACAATATTTACAGACTGGCACAGAACAGGAAAATGTAGATAAATATCACTGGTTACACAATGAACCTTTGCTGCTGACCAACAGAAGAGATGAAATACACGAAGATTCACCACAAATATGAAATTACCAGACAAATAACGTTAATTAAAAGATTTGGAAAAGGCTGCGAAGAAAACGAAGAAATCCGATTAAGAAAAAATTTTCTCCGGCAGATTCATGTGATATTTCAAGAGAAACTTTGACGCACCCCCATTATATAACAGAGAGATTTTCCACTGAGCGAAACAGGCAAGGTGGCTACATTAACTAACTTACTAAATCCCCATTCCATTATGCTTTCTCAAGATTACAGCTGACAGACATGACCAACTCTAAACGTTCATATCTAGACACACGTCACGCTTGGAAAAGGTAAACAGTGAAAATCGGACACACACATAAGAACATCACTAGTAATGTGTAAAGGACCAGTTGCGGTACCGTCAACTCTCATTAGACGATGCTATATATGAATTTACTATGAAACGCAATGAGTAAGAATTTGATTGGTCATCTTTCACCAAACTCCGTCGAATGTACCAAGAAATGATAGCCAACATAAAAACACACAAGCACAGAGGCTTTGTTTGTTTTCTGGGAACATGTCGGTGATCAGGAAGACGTGATTTGCGGTCAATGATTGGATTCATATTTGGAACACTTTACGGTACTGAAAGTGAACACAATAAGAAATAACAATACTGAGAGTGATACCGATGCAGAAAGATAACAGAGTAAGAAAGAAATAATCAGATTGAAAGTTCAACACAAGAAAGTGATTTGAATAGTTGGAGTATCAATCTTTTTGGGAAGAACTGAATTCATTCACATTTTGAAATGGAAGATTTGGTTCCGTTGTCTGTTCATAACTAAGCAAAACTGACGAAGAAGCACACAATATATCGCAAGTGCATTCCTCCTCAAGAATCACGCAGAAATGAGCTCAAGGTGCCTTGATTTTTTAAAAATGCAGTAACTCTTTTGAATTTAAAAGTACTGAATAGCTAGTATGGTTGCATTAGAATTAGACTCTGGATGTTGGCGGTGGCAGGAGGAGGAGGAGGAGGAGGAGGAGGAGGAGGAGGAGGAGGAGGAGGAGGAGGAGGAGAGGAGGCATAATAAACGCAGAGGCTACAACAGAGCATTCTATCACGAGCATTTCAGGTATTACAACCTCCTTGTAAAACCTGGAAACCTTTAAACATGAATCGAGTCAGAGAGAGAGAGAGAGAGAGAGAGAGAGAGAGAATCAACTCACAATGAGCGTAATATAAAAATCATAAAACCAACCTACCTTATTGTGTCCATATTACAGTCACATTTCGGTATAATTTTTCTAGTAATATAAAGTCGAGCTTGAAGACTCGAGGCTTCTGGTTACTGTGGTACTTTCTCTCTCTCTCTCTCTCTCTCTCTCTCTCTCTCTCTCTCTCTCTCTCTCTCTGTGTGTGTGTGTGTGTGTGTGTGTGTGTGTAATTCAACATCGCATCCTGCCTCCTCTTTTCACTCATTCAAGTTCAAACCAAGAATTCAGCACAGTTTTCTATAGATATATTTCTATGATTAACTCTTAGTGGAAATCTTAAAGATTTACTGAATGTCTGACGGTGGAAATCTTAACGTTTTATTGCATTTCTGATCTGATAAAATGAAGATTAAAATCCTTGGATTTTATCAGAATCCGAGTATATTCAACATAACTTTTTACCCAGCAAATAAAAATATATGATTTCTTTAGGATTTATATATCCAATTACGCAGGAGGTTCAATAGTCGTAAAAATGCCATAAAACATTCATATTTTCTGGATCCATATTCGTTGCCAGGGAATAATACGTCCTTCCATATGAGGAAGAGGTAGAAAGATTATTTTATATATATCTTTATTCATACACACACACACACACACATATATATATATATATATATATATATATATATATATATATATATATATATAAAATAATAGAAGGAGCCCATAAATAGGTCAAAATGTAGTAAATGCTACATTTCAGAGACCAAACTGTCTCTCTCGTCAGGCAAATAATATATATATATATATATATATATATATATATATATATATATATATATATATATATATATATATATATATATATACATACATACATATATATACAAACATATATATACTTACATACATGCACCAACCATTCAATGAAACTGCATCGTTCGCGACTGGAGACAATGACAGATTATGATAAATGATCATTTCATGGGATAATACAAAAAAAAAGCAATGTGCATAAATTCAAGACATGATAGCATGAAATGTTAATCCTTACAAGATTTTAACAATCGGTAACCTTAACAAGATTTTACCAATCCAGGAAGAACCAGAAAAGTTCTTAAGCACTATGCCCACAGATGGAAATCGGGATTCGTATAGTTTATCTAAAATCGCCTAATTGAGACATGACACTCGTATACAACAGAACTGGATGACACCTACCATAAAAAGCAAGACTGTATTTGGAGCATAATACCAACAGTAACGAGACTAGTTTCATTTATGAACTCAAAAGATATATATCACAAATGCTTATCCCAGCTTCAATAAAAACCTCAGAGCAGGAGATGTTTTGCGAATGACTGATGTACACAACATTTTTAGCTAGAAAACTAGCTGATAAAAATTACAAACTACGAGCGAGTACACAAACCGAATACGCCGTATTCGGACAGATGTCTTACAGATTGGCGGGCAGGGTTTGGTGCGAGCTGCAATGAGTTACACTGAATCTTGAGTGCCACAGAAAACTGTCAATTCGATTTTTTTTTTTCCTTTAGGTTACTAACTCATAATACGCAGCCCATATAAGACCGCGGTGTCCGAAATTCAGTCTGGCCATAGAGCCACCCACTGCCCAAACCCAACATACGTCAAAGGAAAGGCGACCAAAGTGCCTAAATTAGGTCGAATGACGGTAACCAAACCGGACCTAGGCCACGAAGCAAGGGCACTAAATTCCGTCAATATTCATGAATCAAGACAGGTATCAATTTACGAAGCAAAATAGTTATTATTCAACTTCCGAAGTGAGTTTATATCACCAATAACCTCACCTTGCAATTGGCTAAAACTTTTAATGTTACGATTGAGGTACAACCACAGCAGATGTGACAAACAAAATCCACTGACGAGAAAGCAAAGCAGTGACTCACCAAGTAACGCAAACCATAAACCCGCGTACGAGACGACCCTTTAATGAAGAAAAACACGCAATACCCATTTCCCTCCAACAAAGGAGGCACGCCACACCGGTCCTTCGCAAGCTTCTCGCGAGTCATTGATTTTAACAATGTTTACGTCATAATTGCGAAATCAGATGACAGGCACTCCTTCAGACGCCACAGGCAGGGTCAAATAATCGTTACCCAAAACTAAAGTGTAAAGTTTAAATAGGTTGTACGAGCCATAAAATAAGTCTGCACATTGCACACCACATTTACACAGTAGCGACCATGACTTCGCATAACTGTCACTCACAACGCATGAGATAGATGACATAATTAGTGTTGTCCTTAATACTTTAATTTATCTTGGTAATGTAAGTCGCTATTACTGCACATCTAGATAATGTAACTGTATTTGGCAAGGCGCTGAATGCATTATATGCACAAAACACAGACTTCTTCTTTTTTCTCTGTTGGGCTGTCCAATAATTCCTTTTAATGGTTTATTTACTACATTCTTGCTCAAATGCTTTCAGCTATAGCCATGCAAAACGATTACGGCTTATCTAACTCAGAAAGCGATATACGAGTGACCAACATATTTAAGTAATAACGGTCAAACGAGTACAGGACAGGTTACCATCAGTCCAGTAACATGACTGCAGACATTTGAAAGTCAAACACGGCCTGTAATTTCATTACACGTGCATCTCTTCACGAAATTTAAAAACTATCAGTCAGAAAAATACAAATAGCAAAAACACTAACGCTGACATAAGGGCTAAGTAACAGGAATGATTCAAGTGTCTGCCAAGGTCGCATAGGCATGCAATGTTGCCTGACAATGCAATGATTGTTCCCGGCAGCCACCACCCGTGACCAGGATGGGGGGTGGAGAGGTCTCAGCCATACAACCAAAACCCCCCATCATCCCCATCCAACCCCGATACAGCGGTGATCCCAGACGCTTCCCACTGCACGGGGAAGGTAGGGGGAGGTGGGGAAATAGCTGGGGATTTAGCAACGAGAGCCCAAGGGGGTGTGTATAGCAATTACTAGCGCTTCGATATCTTTGTCCCTTTCTAATAAATATCTGACATTTTAGATTATAGTTTCTTCTGCTTCCGCTAAAGCAGGAGCCATTTTTTCACCCAATTCCTCGAAATACTTCCTGAAGGAAATCAGTCACCAACTCCTGAAGACCTGAACCACCTTGAATGTGGAACGCCTCTGCCACTAACCCAACTCTCTCTCTCTCTCTCTCTCTCTCTCTCTCTCTCTCTCTCTCTCTCTCTCTCTCTCTCTCTCTGTGTGTTGTTTGTCCCAACACCAGAAAGTACAATTTCAAGTTACATCCGAGAGACAAACGCCAGAGATCAACGCGCGAAAGGAAAAATCTAAAATTCAGTTTTCGTGTCATACGCAGATTTACGCGAACTTGTACGCCTTCGCGTGTCTAGATCCACACAAGACCCCGCACACACCCGAATACTGGATGATATTTAAATAAGAGGAGCAAGGGCGGCGGTTGCATTAATAAAAAAGCTAAACTTTTGGAAAACAAACGGTCTAATTGATAACGCGGGCAAGGATTAATTGAGCTACCCAGATCAAAGACCAAGGAGAGATTATATCTCACGCAAAGATCCCTGAACGATTGCTCCAAAGGAAATAGCCTGTCAATTATATCAGCCACCCACTGGTCTGAAAGACACCACGCTTCACAGACGCAAGCACGCAACTGCGCAAGCACGTTTTCCATCTATCAAAAAGCTACGCCATCTGCGCAACCTTTTTTTCTTAAAATTTTTCCCCCCTCTGTCATTTCCAAGAGCGCGCCCTTATTACTGAACGCGATAACTGGCTTTATTCTGTCCCACATGAAAAGCTGCAGGGTGTTCCAAAATTATGACAGTACTGCTGGTGGAGCCTACAGTGTTTACTGGGTAATGCACGTGCCAGCTAACCAACATCAAATGTTTCAAAGGGAGAACATTACCAGGCCAATGGCAAATATAACACTTACGATACGCAATTCCCTAAGGAAAGCGTATTTAAAAGCAAATACTATTCTAGCCACAATTGCAAAGACTTGAATTCTAACCACAATTTGCAAAGACAGACTTATACGTTGAAACAATATCAGCATACAAATAAATTTAATAATGAATATAGTAGTACGAATATTCTCGTTACATCACTTCATCTTGCGATAAGAAAAGTTTTCAAGAATACGCTACCAGATATAAACATATGACCACTATGCATGTATACATATATTTGTATAAAGATACAAAATCATACACTAAAATTTATCATGTGCCTTAAAGATGTATGTGTACTGTATACCTAAGTTGGTACACGTTATGTATTACGTAACTTATGGTCAAACATTCTCAAACCACCCCTCTTCTCTCTCTCTCTCTCTCTCTCTCTCTCTCTCTCTCTCTCTCTCTCTCTCTCTCTCTCTCTCTGACGCACGCATGCACGCGCACACAAATCTCCTTTGGAGATTAACCTCAATAAGAAATAAGGCAAACAGTTCCCATCGCATCCCCAGAGAGAGAGAGAGAGAGAGAGAGAGAGAGAGAGAGAGAGAGAGAGAGAGCGTGTGCCAGCAAGAGCTTGGGGCAAAAGAGCAGAACCGAAACAGCGGCAAAACACAAAAGCCAAAATGTATAACATTGAGAAAACAGAGAGATGAGTGCCGCTGGGGAAAGTTAAAACACAAAAGTGGACAAAAGTTACAAAACTCGAAGTCATTAGCCGAAAGCTACTGACACCAACTGCGCAGTTGAGAACTAAAACAAGTGAACATGAATAAAGCATGCTGATACATTACAGTACAGAGAGAGGTACAGAATAGATGTAATGAAATGGATATTAATGAATTAAACTGCTGCTCAACCTTTTTTGAAACGTCTCAGCGGTATCAGAGCCCATGACTAAATGAAAAAAATTACTGAAATATAAAAAAATGCATCTTCTGATAGAAAATAAATTAAAAATGAAACATTTGCAGTTTAAAAACCAATCTACAGACATAACAGATAGCTACATAAATAACCGTAAAAAAAAAAAGACATCAAAATGCAATCTGGAGTTTGGAATTTAAAAATAAGGCAAACTGTGAGAAATGAACGGTTTACATCGCGTACCCACCACACACACAGAGAGAGAGAGAGAGAGAGAGAGAGAGAGAGAGAGAGAGAGAGAAACTAAGACACCAAGTAGTCCGAGGCATGCATCCTAATCACTTTGTAAAAAAAATACCAGTCTTACACTCTAAAGCAGCTTTACCCGACTACACAATGTGGACATTAAGAAACCCAGCAACTCGCTTACTTTAAAAGAGTGCTCAATAGATAAAACTACGGCCCTAAGTGAAATTTCCCGGATAAATGATCAAATGAAAACCAGATAATGGATTCAATCAACTGAATAAAGGTGGCATTGATGTCAATAGCAAACCAGAAAATTCTAGTACTGATCTAGATCGCAAACTGGTTTCAATCGATTATAACACAGTCCTTGATTCAGAGTCCACCTTCTCTGGTTCATCTGGTCGTCGTTCCGAAAATCTTCGTTTGATGAAAAATAAAAACACAAAATTTTCCATAATGACAACGCTGTTCAGTTGCAGCAGAACAATTTATTCTTTGATCTATTAAATCTAGCTACTGCTTAGTTACTTGTTCCATGATGTACGTTCCCTTGACGGCAAAACCCAATGGCACGAAGAAGACGCCTGAACAGGGTACAAAGAAAACAAAAGACGTCCTTCCGACTGCCCGTCCTGCCAGGGGAAATGAAATGGCAAACGCAACAGCCCCGAGAAAACACAGCGACCAAATAAGGGCAAATCAAGCGCAGCCTCTGGCTGGTGAATATCGAAAACAAATATTGGAATGCCCAGACAAACGCGCTCATGCTGTTCCAGAAAGACGGCCGGAAGGCGCGGCCGGAGGGGATAAGCACCGCGTTTTGTCAGAACGCCGAGAGGACAGCGGATCACAGACATCAAACGGATTCGCCTTTCCTTCCCTCAGATTTGCCTTCATTGAGCATGCACAGACGCACGCATGAATACACAATATGAATAATATATCTCCAGTTGGTGACCGCTCACCCTTTACGGTATAATAGTAATAACGGGCATGATTATGATGATGATGATGAAAGATTTGTCGTAATTTCATACATCACCTTACAGTGTAGTATGTGTTTTCCATTGTTGTCCCAGCTTGTGATGTAATTATCTTCCTCATCTCATTTGTCTGTATGAATTGACACAGCGCTGTACATGCATGAGGTAAGGCAAGGTAAGGAAGTTTGACAGCTCTGAAATCTAACCAGTTTCAGTCACTACCCGGTCCAAAGCCTGGGTCTGCATGTATTTTGCCTTACATTTCGTATAAGTAACTGTCTTTTTTTAATATATATATATAAATATATTTTGATCGAAACACTAGAATAAATCAGATGATGCTTACGAAGCCAAGAATTCAAGGAGCGGCACTGGTGTTGCGGTAGTCCACAGAATTAATCAAATATCCCAAATATCCATGGGTGAATAGAACAGGAAATTACCAGTCAAAAGGAGGGAATGGGCCAATAACAGCATTTCTTGATAAAACTGAACCATTTCTTCCCAGGCGGAACGTTGATTTGTGAGGTCATGAATACGAGAAATGAAGGAAATTTATTTGATACGTCCGAAGCTGCAGAAGATGAATACACTGACGATTAAATTCAGGGTTTACAGAGCTAAATCAGTTACGAAATTCAGGCTATACAGAGGATCGGACTGTTGGGAAAGCACGGCAGAGATGATTTTAGATGGAGATGAAAGGGCGAATCGTATACTAACTAAAATGTTTTGTAGGATATGGAATGGTAAAGCAAAGACTAATGATTGGGTATTTGAAATTATGGAGATGGAATGGTGAAACAAAGACTAATGATTGGGTATTGGGTATTTGAAATTATGGAGATGGAATGGTGAAACAAAGACTAATGATTGGGTATTGGGTATTTGAAATTATGGAGATGGAATGGTGAAACAAAGACTAATGACTGGGTATTTGAAACTATGGAGATGGAATGGTGAAACAAAGACTAACGATTGGGTATTGGATATTTGAAATTATGGAGATGGAATGGTGAAACAAAGACTAATGATTGGGTATTTGAAATTATGGAGATGGAATGGTGAAACCCAGACTAATGACTGGGTATTTGAAATTATAGCAATGTTCTCCTAAAAAAAATGACCTGAATGATATTTGAGACTATGGAGGTGTTGCATTTAATCGTTTATAATATTAAAAATCTTCTGACGGCTTTTACTGATGAGAAGGAATTTGATTTTGTATACAAACCAACAATATGGGAGGTCTTATATCACCTCGATATTCCCATTAAATACGTAAAACTACCGTGAACGAAGCAGATGGAAATTTGTGGAATCTTGTCAAGAGAACGTACAGGAAATGTTAGGGAGCCAAGGGGGAATAATTAGTAAACTATTTATTTTAAGAAAAGGGTGGTTGGAGATGGAAGAGAGTAAGAAAATTCATGAAAGACTTGCAATATGCAAATGATGCTCTATCAACATCTGAAAACACTGCAACATTTACAAAGCTTGCGTATTAGAATGCAATATATACCAACACAGATGAAATATAACATAAATCTAAGAGATGACGTAGTAGCGAGGAGAGAGTATGCATTAAGTGAGGAAATGATGTTTGCTGGAGAAAGGATTTATGGGGTTGAATCTTTCAAACATTTAGGATCAATATCTTGTGTTTTCTTGAGTTAGAATTCCATTGTAGCAGTGCACATAATTCAGCAGTTTAAGAGTGAATACTGTTATAATGGTTTTCCTTCAATAAACACGGGGCGCAAACAAGGTTTTGATAGTAATTTAAACAGTACTCCTTAACATAGCTACTTCTGTATTCTGCTCTCTCGCGTTTTTGTGCTGTTACGGGGTCGAAGGTTGTATTGATTAACAGAAGGTAGAGGAAAAAACGCGGCTGTGATATATTTTTACTTCTGGATTGATATACACACATTATACAGTATACAGTATATGTGCGTATGTATATCTATGTATATATATACATACATATACGGAGACTTGATAATGAGGACTGTTTGTCCAAGAAAGCTTGTAACTTGTTCTGAATAAATACTCCATTAGATACCATCCAGTTTGAATGAGGTAGTGTTAGTATTTCTACTAATGCACAGAATAATTGTGTATGTGATAAAGTTAACATAAATATAAATAAATATATACATATATATATATATATATATATATTATATATATATATATATATATATATATATATATATATATATATACACTAATATATATATTACACTAACATACACACACTATTAGAGGAGGAATTAAGCCGAAACCACATGCAACGCATTTCTATCCAGGACACGTCAGATCAGTTTGGGCGCGCACTATCAAAGGCTGGGAGGGGGGGCGGGGTGGGCGGAGGTTGACATATGATTCGGTGCCTTCACCTGAACGTCAGGGTTTATCATATTTAAAGATGCATTACCACGAGGAAGTCGATTTAAGCCCTCCCTTGTTCTCACAACTGCTAAATCTAAATTCGCCGGAATCTCTCTCTCTCTCTCTCTCTCTCTCTCTCTCTCTCTCTCTCTCTCTCTCTCTCGATTTTCTCTCTTTTAACATCCTGAACTTTCGATTTTCATCTTTTAAATTATGCATATCATTTATATGATGTCTCTCTCTCTCTCTCTCTCTCTCTCATAGACATATCCTGAACTTTCGATTTTTATTTTTTAAATTATGCATATGATTTATATGATGACTACACCTTCGATTTTTAATCTCTCTCTCTCTCTCTCTCTCTCTCTCTCTCTCTCTCTCTCTCTCTCTCTCTCTCTCTCTCTCTCTCTCTCATAGACATATCCTGAACTTTCGATTTTTCTTTTTTAAATTATGCATATGATTTATATGGTGAATACACTTTCGATTTTTATTTTTTAAATTATGCCTATCATTTATATGATGATTACACACTCGTTTTTTATCTTTTAAATTATGCATATGATTTATATGACGACTATAATTAAAACAATGCGACACACACTTGTATATTAAACCAACTAACTTCTATTTAAGACTTACAACACATCCACCAAGCATATAAACGTGTTAGCATCAAATCATAAAGGCAATAGCAACGCAAACTACTTAGAGTTACGTACAAAGGATTCTCAGACCAAATCTCTTTTCATTACAAAATTATCTACAAAGGAAAGTCAGGGCTTATCGACTCATTTTCCGGACTACAAAAATGAACGATGGAAATATAAAAGGGCTCATTTTTCCACTACGGAACTGTAGTGTGTACGTATAAGTAGCTTTTTCACAACACGTCATTTTACAGTTAGCAAGCTGTTTCGGGTGAAGCTAGAGAGAGAGAGAGAGAGAGAGAGAGAGAGAGAGAGAGAGAGAGAGAGAGAGAGAGAGAGAGAGAATGTGTGTATTTCTACAGTCAGTCGCCCACTGAAGGGATGGTTCCCGAAAAGGAAAGGTGTAACCACTTCCACATTCTTCCACTAACTGCTAGATCACGGACGAACCCCACAAGCAAAAGCACATTAGATTCCAAATACAACAACAAAGAACTTCCTAAACGCATCGCATTATTCACCTGTATTCCGCACGCCCCTCCCCCCGGCCCGCCTCTTCTTAAAGACTGTTGATGACCACACCACCAAACATTTTGATCCATCCTTTCATAACCTCTTTTACCACTGTTTCTACGTATCTCTAAAATTATCACCTTTTCAATCCTGTTTATGAACATTTACTCTGTATTTCATTCATCGCTCCAGTCTCAACTTTTTTTTTATTCATTCGTATTAATATCCGCACATCACTTCAATAAAGGAGAATTGGCTCAAAAATTCCTTCAGAAATTTCAGCCTTGGCTTTCATACCGTTGTCTTCCAACCTTTAGCATGCATCCAGTTGCTCTCCTTGATTCTCCCTCCAGAAAAGAATAAACTTTTGTATTTAATTCAGTAACAAGACGCATCTATCACAAGTAAAAGTCGCTTAATGACAATGGCAGCGTTATGTATAGGTGGGGGGATAAAACTCAGAAATCTAGTTCAGTACATGAATCATGTCTAATGAAGGGTTCCTAGTTCAAGGCTACTCTATGACCATAAAAAGCATAAATCTAAAATTTAATTTGCTGTTAAGGCATGCTTATACCACACGTAAAATTGATTCAATCCTGACATATATACTGGCGTGTGGGAGGGCTTTCATACGTTAAGTTGACTGATGTCAACAGCAGCGTGGCGTACTAGAGAAATTAAGCTTTTCTTGCTAGGAAAATCTTCTAGCTGGAACTACAGTTACCGTTCTGGGCTCGAAGCTATTCAATAGCCTTCAAAGCATGAATGTCATTTAATTATCATATATATTACAATATATATATATATATATATATATATATATATATATATATATATATATATATATATATATATATATATATATATATATATATATGTGTGAGAGAGAGAGAGAGAGAGAGAGAGAGAGAGAGAGAGAGAGATTTAGCCATTTTCCCCAAGAGGGAACATATCCCCTAAATTGTGGTTATGATGAACTACTTTGCAAATAAACTTCCATGACACCTACCCACATGGCCCACCAGTAGAATATCAACCCCCACTAAAAAAAATTTGCTCTAACTCTCTGGACGACGACACACTATTCATATAAATCTTTCTCTAAATTTATCTCTCCCTTTGTAGGTCTTCCTCTCCTTTCTCCCAACAATTCAAAAACTCTTCGCCAACCCATCATCCTCCACTCTCCACACGTGACCAAACCATCTCAAAAACACACAGATCTGTCCTTTTACCCACACTGCCATTTTATCGCCCCTTCTCTGCATCTGCACGTCCCTCAACTTTCCAATATTTCTTATAAAACAGCAACTATTTAAACAAACCTCTTTCGTTCACATTCAACATCCACCTTTCATACCTTTCCTACACACCAACCTTCGGTGCCACAGAAACTCCAAGTTTCTTTCAAATCCCTTGCTTAGTTCTTGCTAACTTTTCTGCTTCACGTCTCTCGTCACTCGCCTATTCTCGCAGCTTATCACCATCCGAAATCTTGAGTTCCAAACGCTTATGCATAAAAATCTAGTTCTTTCAGGATTCCACTTTCTATAACAGCATTCAGTGCACAAGCCTCCTGGCGAACCTTCTCTTGCAAATACTTTCAATCTCTTTTACTTACCTCTGCAGTTTCTCTTCACTTTCCCCCAATCAATACTGTACAGTCTTCATAGATCAGCATTCCACACTTCTTTTCTATGCTATTCGCTCCTACATCTGCCGTCCTTTCTGTGAATTATTACACTAAAACCATAGAGATATTGCGACCCTTTTCTCAGCTCCATGTTAATACAAAACCAGACACTGGCACGTCTGTAATTCTTGATGCGTGTTTCACTTTCACTGGCAGAACATCTTACTGCTAACTACAATTTATCCTCTACGGTCCTATACTATGTATCTTCAACAACCTCTGCAACACTTCTCCAATTCTATCGAAAAAGTTCTCCAGGTCCATGATCAACAGACAGTTTTTCCCTTTTGCTTTTAAACTTCTTGTGTAACTGTTCTATTACAAACGTCTACAACCACATCCACTTCACCGTCCAAACCCAACGCTATTCTTCTATCGAACCTTCTGCCATCTGCCTAACTTTCTCGATCAAAATTCTATCATTCACCTTCACTGGTAGACTACGCAACGTCATGCAAACTGCAAAACCTCTTTCATCTCTTCCACCTTTTATTTTTCCAGACGTCTTAATTAACCTTCCTCACACCCTCACCTACAAGCATTTTTAACGCTTAACGTAACCCCTTCCACTCGTGCACCTTCCAGCTTTGCCTGCTTCATCTTTCACACTCAGCAAATCCTAAAATACCCATTCTATGAACCAAGGGCTGCACTCTATTCAGGCAGCATTTCTTATCCTGTGTCTTTTGTTCCATGATTCTCTAGCTTGCTAAACCACCTTTAGGAGTTTCCTAACAATATATACATATATATATATATATATATATATATATATATATATATATATATATATATATATATATATATATATATATATATATATATATATATATATAAATATAAATATTTGTGTGTGTATGGGGGAAAGATATCATATGGGATACAATGGTTGACCATTCGACACGAACACCACATTTCCATAATACGTTACTTTTTGAGTAAAAAAAAAACAAGCCAAACGTAAATCTAAAGTACATCCAGAAGCATACAGCTGTCCCAAGTACCTGCATCTTAAATATGCCAGAAACGGGAATGAGGCTTAAATTGACTCGCTTTTACGTGGAGTAATTATGACCAGGGTCGTCTGCCGCAAAACTTCATTCCTTGAAACTTCTACGCTTCTTGTTTATTCTTCAAATGATAGCCAAGAAGTTTTGGAAAAATGGTGGTCGCGTGTACCCCCTCAAGTTGAACGTTTAGTTTAAAAAGTTAAATATTTATTCTTGGAAATGAAATGACAGATTTTTAGACTTGCTGAAATTCTTCCAAGGGAATGTTTTGGATGTACAATACCCTTGATCGTCCCCAGATTAACATCGTGGAAAATGTTGATTTTTATTTTCAGTTAAGAACTTATTCAAATTGTTTCGGATGAATAATCAAATGTTTGTATTAAGATGTTTCATTATTGTATATGATCATTAAGAGGTAATTATCCATTTTTAAGCAAAAATCTTGTATATATAGCATTCAATAAGACAATTCATATCATTTAATACATATAAAAACATCTTTGAAACATTCGTATAATTATGCTCACTTTAATCCATGTCCTGTATTTTCAAAATTCTGAGAATTTTCATTGACATACAATGACAGTAAGTTAAATCTCCACTTGAGTAAATACTGATAAATTCTTAATACAAAAAAATATAATTTTAAAATGCATATAAAAACATCTTTGAAACATTCGGATAATTATACTCACTTCAATCCTATGTCGTGTATTTTCAAAATTCTGAGAATTTTCATTGACATACAATGACAGAAAGTTAATTCTCCACTTGAGTACATACTGATCAAATCTTAACACAAAATAATATATAAAGTTTTAAAGTTACACTTATTTATGTCTAAACTCAATACTGAAATCACTCGCAAAAGCCACCACCAGGAAAACTGCTCATAAAAAAATCAGGCTATCGGCGCCGGATCACAAGTACATCCCAGTAACACGGAAGCACCGCCTTCCCTTGATCTTTCTTCCGAGAGAGAGAGAGAGAGAGAGAGAGAGAGAGAGAGAGAGAGAGAGAGAGAGAGAGAGAGATTCCGGTTTCAAGGAACCCGAGACCCGTCATGACGTCACGACGCGGGGTTAACCATCTACTTTTCTATTACAACAAACAACAACAACACGTTCTATCTGACGTTTACTTCTTAACCTGATGTGATCCAGTTACATTTGTGCTGCTGAGAAGTCCGTCTTGGTCTCTCAATATCCTAATTCCTTTCCCTGAGCAAGAAACTCCCAACCTGGTAACTATGCTAGCCAGCGTTTCTGTTGGACTGTAGCAGTTCAAGAGGCAGGGAGTTGTATAGTTATAGTCTATATGTTTATATTTGCTTTTTCAGACCTGGAATTCTTTCGCGCTCGAAAACTGCAAAAGGAAGGTATGCAAAATTTATTTCCTTGCTTGCATGGCCAGTGTTTTTTTTTTTTTTTTTTTTTTGCTGGAGGGAAAAAGAAATTTACATTTTTGCATAAAATGGATATATACACTGGGAGGCTGATACAATCTATTTAAGATGGAGGGGAGTTTATAATTACATATATTTTAAACTGAAATGAATGTCCTGATTATCAATCTACTATCGCTCTTAATATGACCTTATTAAAGAGAGAGAGAGAGAGAGAGAGAGAGAGAGAGAGAGAGAGAGAGAGAGAGAGAGAGAGAGAGAGAGAGAGAGAATATCTTATGAACAGTTTTACCCACGTGGGATGAGGATTACCTAGTTGTGGTCCTCCCATTTTCACGGGACTGCGCTTTAACAGATCAATGTCCACACTAACTTCCACCCATAATATATATATATATATATATATATATATATATATATATATATATATATATATATATATATATATATATATATATATATATATGAAAGACCAAGGGACGCGTAATCTGCCTCCCCCTCGTCCCGTTAGGGATTCAAACATGGCTCGTCAGTCATGAATTAGATAAGCTACCACCCTACCTAGGCCAGAGAGAGAGAGAGAGAGAGAGAGAGAGAGAGAGAGAGAAATGAGCAAAGGACACTCCAAAATTATGGGTATAATGATTAATGTCTGAGCAACTGTTTTTTCTACACACAAGAGCACAGAAGCAGGGCAAAGCCAAGAGTACAAATCCCCGAAGTTTAATAACATCAAGTACCGGGGCAAGAGTCAATGAGTACCTCTGAGGCCTGAGTGAATGAGTGCGCTGTGGCCAGTCCACCAAGGTCTGCAGTGCGGGCTGTGTGCGGCAACTAATGAGTATTAAAGGTTTCATGCAGTGCAATGACGTCAGGTGTATGAAAGAGGGAATCAAATATGAGACGTAAAGTATCGAGACGTAAAGCCTTATTTCCCTTCTCGTGGGAATGCAAACCTGCTGCTGCTGCTTCTTCTTCTTCTTCTTTCTCCTCCTCAGCATCTGCAATGAGCCTCATCTGGCGAAGGAGCAACGGAAAACTGTGTCGGAAATTTAGGGCTGGGTCCCTTCATCAATGTGTTGCGCTGTTCTCTCTCTCTCTCTCTCTCTCTCTCTCTCTCTCTCTCTCTCTCTCTCTCTCTCTCTCTCTCTCTCTCGTGTAAAAACTGTGCACATTATGCGAGCCCAACATAAACAGAATTAAGTCCAAAATAAATAGAATTAACGTGAACTGCTAAAACTTTAAATGTGGAGTCAATATCATCTTACGTCCAACGCAATGTTCTAGGTTAATGCTGCTAACTTTGGCAGCGCCTCAACTACTTTTATATTTGCTTTTCTTTTACTTCGAGCGTGACCAAACAAACAAACCACAATAATCCCTGCAAACTCTGAAAAAAATCCAATTGAAACCAGCTGTGTTTTCAGTCCAAGGCCTCTGAGTTTATATGTTTCCAAGCACCCGGAATCGTCCGAATCCTAAACAGACACTTTATTATGCAAGCTTCGTTGTGTGATTTTTCTTAAGGATCAACAGCACCACCTGAGCGCCAACCAGCATTTCCTGAATGCGAATTACACCATTCATATCATGGCTTCTTAATTTCTGATAACATCTTAAAGTTCTGCTAATAACTCGGACCAAGTTTAGTATCACTGATAACATGGCTTCTTAAAGTTCTGATATCAATTCGACCAAGTTTAGTATCACTGATAACATGGCTTCTTAAAGTTCTGATATCAATTCGACCAAGTTTAGTATCACTGATAACATGGCTTCTTAAAGTTCTGATAATAATTCGGACCAAGTTTAGTATCACTGATAAAATTCTGATAGTTTAGTATACTGATTCTTAAAGATCTGATAATAATTTAGACCAAGTTTAGTATTTATGATAACATGGCTTCCTAAAAATCTGATAACAATTCGGACCAATTTAGTATCACTGATAACATAGATTCTTAAAGTTCTGATAACAATTCGGACCAATTTTAGTATCACTGATAATGTGGCTTCTTAAAGTACTGATAATAATTCGTACCAAATTTAGTATCACTGATAACATGGCTTCCTAAAGATCTGATAACAATTCGGACCAAGTTTAGTATCACTGATAAAATAGATTCTTAAAGTTCTGATAACAATTCGGACCAATTTTAGTATCACCGATAACATGGCTTCTTAAAAGTACTGATAACAATTCGGACCAAATTTAGTATCACGGAGTTCAATGGTTCTCAAGAAACAACGGACTCGTTAAAAAAAAAAAATCCTTCAGCATGATAAGTTTAAAACAAAGTGATGCTCGAACACTGACCTGCAATTTTCAGTCAGTAACTGGAATTTCTTGATTAAGTCGATAACCATGAACATTATTACCAGTTCACGACATCTTACACTACCTACGCGCCTATGCATTGCGAACCCTTTCCTCCAAGCATTGCCAGACTTCTAGACCTTGCCTCTAACTTCAATTACAGGCCAGGAACGCAAAACTGAGAGAAACTGTGCGTACCTGGGACAGGTGAGCTACCTTTCATCTATGTAACAGAGAGATCAAAGTCCCCATTTCAAATTGGCAGCTGTAGCAGTCCAGTTTTTCCAGCTGAAAGGACCAAAGAAATTCGGTCGACCTTTATGGCTAATAAAAAGGTGACTGGATCTCTCTCTCTCTCTCTCTCTCTCTCTGTTTCCCTAGGTCCCCATGCGTTTGCCAACATGACACATGGCTAATAAAAAGGTGACTGGATGCTCTCTCTCTCTCTCTCTCTCTCTCTCTCTCTCTCTCTCTCTCTCTCTCTCTCTGGTCCCCCTGTGTTTGCTAACATGACACTTGCACATTTTTTATTAAGTCTACACACACAAGTAAACATGCACATATTTTGTGTATATACTTCAAGCCCACATACACTAACCACCCAGACAAATACGTACGTTGTTCTTTCACTCCAACATTACACCATTTAAAAAAGATAAAAAAAAAAAAGCAATGCACCCTAGGGCACAAGACCACGCTGTTCCAAGACGAGAAACTGAGAATGGCCTTCTGTTGGAGAGCTACACCCAACACATGGGTGGCTCTTCTTCCGAGAAGAGGTGGGAGGAAGAGAGTTTCTCTTGAAGTCAACCTCTCTGTACCTACAAATCTGGCCGCCTCTTCCGCAAATCGAATCGTTACGAATTCTTGGAAAAAAGCGACTTAATTAAGTGATGAAGCATACAAATGTAACAGAGAAATATATAACACTATGCACATATATGTAATCTTCTTTGCTAGGAATTTAAGTAATTTGAAAGGATGTCTTGATGGTACAGCCAACCATTCAGAGAATTTTTAAATTGGTTTTTATCGATGCGAAAAAAATTTCCCTATTTCTTATTAGTAAAGAGCAGAAAATAATATCCCCCTTTCTTTCTTTCTTTCCTCAAATCCTCGCAAGCACATGCACGCACACGCACGCACATACACATACACAAACTGATGTATAGGGTTAAAGTCCTAAAAATCAAGCACGGGCGCAATCAGGCCGACGCAAACTGACCCACACAAATGAAACGATTTCACTTGAGGTTTTCACATTCACAAAACCAGGAAAGCCTGACTCCTCAGATGCCTTCGATTCTAGCACAGAGAAATAAAGCAGACTGAGGTTCCCCCATATTTCCCCCAAAACGACGCATTCATCTAGACATGATCCCCTTCCAACTAAACTTGCGTCTTCCCCTCATCGGGAACGCGGTAACGTCGTGCTTTTGTCACGCGACATTTAATCAGTTGCGGATTCCCCTCCTTGGATGTCACTCCCCCTCCGTGCATCTCCGCCCTGACCTTTCTGCTTTCGTCTTCTAATTCCCCTTTGGTCCAGTCCCCAGTTTTCCCGCATTCTTCTCATCCGTCTTCCTTACTCCCCTTTTATCTACCTCGTCCCCTCTTTCCATCCCTTCTACTATTAAAATCAACCTTCAGTTCCGCCTCCAAGTGAGAAAAAATCATTCTGTGACATCTAAGAATAGTGGGTTCGTTCTTTCTTTAAATTTGCAGTTGGAGGCCCTTATGGTTAGGGTCAACTGACTATAAACCCGTGAGATCTCCAGAGGGAAATCAAGAGAGAGAGAGAGAGAGAGAGAGAGAGAGAGAGAGAGAGAGAGAGAGAGAGAGAGAGAGAGAGAGAGAGAGGAAAAGGCGAAGAATAAATAAAGAGGAGGGAACAGAATATCAAACCGAATCAAATTGCTCCTTCCTCAAGTATTTTCCTTTAATTAGGAGAAAGTAAGACGTTCCATTCTTTATTTATTTTTTTTTAAAGTAACTTACGAATGAAACGATACGACTCGGAACAAAGACGTACCGCTACACAAGAAGTACTTGTTCGAATTAACTTTCTAAATAATATTATAATAAAGAGACCATTATTATTATTATTATTACTATTATTATTTGTACAACAGCCAGCACTCAATTCGTCTTAGAATGTTTTTCTTGATGACGATTGCAGCACTTGTTCAGAATTAACTTTCTTAAATAATATTATAATATATTAGTACTACTATCATCACTACCATTATTATTATTATTATTATTATTATTATTATTATTATTATTATTATTATTTGTTAAACAAAACCCGTGAGATCTCCAGGGTCAACTGTTTCAACAGCATTTAGAGAGAGGAAAATATAGAATATAAATTGCTCCTTCCTCAAGTACTTTCTTTAATTAGGAGAGAGTAAGATGTTCCATTCTTTATTTATTTTTTTAAAGTTTTTCTTGCGACTCGGAACAAAGACGAATGGTTGCAGGCACGGTTCAAGAATGCACGGATGACGAAGCACTTGTTCAAAAACTTTCTTAAATAATATTATAATATAAGTACTACTATCATCACCACCATTATTATTATTATTATTATTATTATTATTATTATTATTATTATTACTTGTTAAACAAAATTGAGTTTCAACAGCATTTATTTTATATAGTAAAAATTCGTCTTAAATTGTTTTCTTGCTGGAATGGTTGCAGGCAATTCCTGCGCAAGAAAAACAATAAGACGAATTGAGTTTATATATAAAATAAATGCTGTTAAAGCCAAGGTTAACAAAACCTAATATTATTATATTATTATTATTATTATTATTATTATTATTATTATTATTATTATTATTATTAGGTAGCTATGTTGTAATACCAGTACACAAATCTTCACCAGATGGTATTTAGTATTAACAAAGGTTAACAAATCCAGTTGCAATAATGTTGCGTCCTGTAATAAGAAACATGAGAAACAACAATAAACAACAACAACAACAACAACAACAGCTCTGATGAAGAGGCGAAAGAAAAACCAACAGCCACGCTATCAGGAGCATCCGGGGATAACTTCCGAGAAACATCCACACGGAAACGCCACGAAAACTTCCGAGTCTTGAGGAAAAACTAATGATACAAACTTGCATCTCTCTCTCTCTCTCTCTCTCTCTCTCTCTCTCTCTCTCTCTCTCTCAATATAAGCGTTCAATCAGAAGTTGGAGAGGCGCGAATACTTCTGAAACAAAAAAAAAAAAAACCATCAACTTATTTTTCGTTTTCCCATAATCAATGATTCACGTTACCACAAATTTTCGTTCGGTTCCTTTCTTGCTGCGTTTCACCAGAGGGTTCTTCTAAAACGCACACTATATATATATATATATATATATATATATATATATATATATATATATATATATATATATATATATATATATATATATATATATACTACTCACCACAGAACAGTTTACGTAACCCTATTTCCCGTGGTAAGATTCACACCTCATCACCCAGTTTACTAAATTAGACATTTTCTAATGGACGGCGCAAAGCAGAGACAGAAACCCAAAATACAGTGAGAACAAGTCCGCTTTGTCGATGTAATAATTCCACTTCAATGACCAGAGATGAGACTCAATGACGCTTCAACGAGAGAGAGAACTGGAGAGAATGAATGGATTAAAAATAAAAAGCGATGAAAGAAATGGATGGAAGGAATGACAGAATGCAGAGGAAATGGAAGAAATGACACGAATAATGAAGGGACGAAATAGGGCGCTAAGCTTTCGCAACGATGTACAAAAAAACTGCAAAGGAAAGGTGACTCTACCCTTAAAATGCACAGTATCAGGGCGAGAGCAATACGAACTTCCAAAGTAGGTGCAGGAAAAACGAAAAACGAAAACCTTGTCAGACGCCAAAGTTAAACAGGTAAAAAGGACAAGTGGGAGACAGCGAACCGGAACCTTACTTTCAAATTCCCAGACCCGGAAGGGAACCTCAACCCCACGACTAACCAACCTGGGCAAACATCATTACCAAACTCAAAAACAAGTAAAAAATGTCCCCAAGGTTTCTTCGGCGCAATCGAATTTTCTGTGCCGCTTATAATGCTTATATGAAACTCTCAGCCGCGGCCCGGTGGTGGTCTGTGTTTTGGGCACCTACAGCGGTGCCAGACGCACTATCATGGTTAACTTTAACCTTAAATAAAACGAAAACTCCTGATGCTAGAGGGCTGCAATTTGGTATGTTTGATGATTGGAGGGTGGATGATCAACATACCAATTTGCAGCCCTCTAGCCTCAGTAGTTTTTAAGATTTGAGGGCGGACAGAAAAATGGTCGTCTCAATAGTTTTCTTTTACAAAAACCAACATGTAACGAGTCCCAATATGTAGGAAAATTCTATTAGTCTCCGGTGTTACTTAACGTTCCTTAATGAGGAGAATGAAATGAAAAATGAACGGAAGAGTCTGAAATTAATATGCTTATTTACTGAACCCAGACGTCACAGCTATGGTCGTCGACGACGAAAATACAATTTAGATAGTTCAATAACTTAAGCATAAAAAACTGTTCACATCAATCGAACATACTACTCTACATTCCAATCTTTTCGAAACAAAATGATGCAAAATGATGCTGAATGGTAAAAAATGTACTGACAAAGATGATTTTTAATAAGAGTTGGTCTTGAGAAGGACAGACGGACGTACAAAGCAACAGAATGAAGACCCTCCTTTATGGAAGTGTCTGTGTTAAAAAAAGAATTAGTCGAAGCAGGTTGAAAGTTTTGAAGTCAGCCCCATTGAGAAGCATGCATGGCATATAAAAACTAAATGGGTGAAAAGTACGTAAATATGAAGTGGGGAAAAAAGTTACCGGTACTACTGATGTTTCTTAAGTGCTAGATGAGAGGACACGACATGCGTGCAAGTTATAAGTTCACTCTCTCACTCCAGTGGCTCTAAGGCATCTTGGTGGCCCATGGCTGCTTGCATCAGACCTTTCCACGTTTCCCTGTTGAATGCTGCATCTTTCCAGTTATTCTCAGGACCCTCCACTCCCAATTCTCTTAGATCTCGGATAATGTTGCCCATTTCCAATGTCGTTGGCTTCTCTTCTGTTCTTCAGATCATTATCAGAAGCTCAAAGATCTCTGGGTGTGACATCTCGCCGCCATTCTCAAGGAGCTCTGCTGGTATGTTATCTAGACCAAATGCCTTATCACTCTTGAGGATACTGACTGCATTCTTCATATCTATCAGCGTTGGTTCCTCCACTGTCAAATCTGGTGCCTGCATATGTCCCCCTTCAATAGGATTTAATGGGTCTTCTCTATTTAACAGCTCACAGAAACAGTTATAAGCGAATGGCATAACTGTGTGAGACAGTCAAACATGCTGCTGATGATTCTTCAGAGAAGGTACACGAAGCGGAAAATATTATATTATAATATCAGTTACACGCACAGGGTTCCTCAGTGACTCAGCAGTGGAAGTATTAGTGCGGCTGTGACAAGGGCGTTTCTTTCAAGAACCAAAATCAATTAAGAAAAACGAATTCACGTTGAAAAGAAGAGAGCATATATATCTTACATTCAATTACCGACCCAACCATTACGAAAAAAGAAAATTACAGTTTTAAATTCTACGCTAAGATATCTGACTCAATTACGGCCGAAAGGAGAATGTTTTCCGATGGGAGAATTCTGATTTTTCGGAAAGCTGCATAAAATCTGCATAATGGACGGAAAGTACACCGTTTTTCCCTAACATTAAAAGCATTCAGTGGGAGAGGTGCGCGCCTAAACCTCTAAAATGAAATTGTTGGCAGAAAACTGTATGATGGAACCACAATATTTTTCATAAATCTAAATAAATGTTTGAACACAACTCCAGGTGCATGGGAACTGTACGAGAATTTACCTTCAAATCTGAACGGGTCTAGTTTTCTTGCATGGAAATATTAAGCTTTTTTAGGTCATGTATATTTGAAGAAAGTTTTGCCACTCTCTCTCTCTCTCTTTCTCACACACATACACGCGCGCGCACAATTACAATGACATAGCACTACCTTTTTGATGTACAGGATCTCAAAAATTTAAGCAGGTCAGCTAAAAATATTGAATCTTCAACCATCCCAAGGCCAGATAAAAATACTTTTCAATATAAGGATTCAATAAATAGACATTATAGAACGCTATCTGTGTGTGTGTGTGTGTGTGTGTGTGAGAGAGAGAGAGAGAGAGAGAGAGAGAGAGAGAGAGAGAGAGAGAGAGAGAGAGAGAGAGAAATTGAATAAATACATAATATAGAACGCTATCCTAGAGAGAGAGAGAGAGAGAGAGAGAGAGAGAGAGAGAGAGAGAGAGAGAGAGAGATACCCGTTTTAGAATTTCTGAAGATTTGCCCATAAAAGTGAGGAGAGCCGCATCCACAGACCAATATCCATTATTATGACTTTCCGATAGTGGGCGGAAAAAACTTCTACCCGGTAAAACAAACAAAACACAAAAAATTCGGATAACTGGTCAATATTCCACAAATAACCAAACGAACGGTTTCGGACACTTTTGCATGAAGCTAAAATGGAAAACATGAATTTATGATAATGACAGCAAGGGAGTTACTTTGGCTTGTTATCTACTCGTCATCTACTCCGAAGTGCTAGTGCTAAACTCCGAAGAGCTAGTACTAAACTCCGAATAGCTAGTACTAAACTCCGAAGAGCTAGTACTAAACTCTGAAGAGCTAGTACTAAACTCCAAAGTGCTAGTACTAAACTCCAAAGTGCTAGTACTAAACTCCGAAGAGCTAGTACTAAACTCCGAAAGTGCTAGTACTAAACTCCGAAGAGCTAGTACTAAACTCCGAAAGTTAGTACTAAACTCCAAAGAGCTAGTACTAAACTCCAAAGAGCTAGTACTAAACTCAGAAATGCTAGTACTAAACTCCAAAGTGCTAGTACTAAACTCCGAAGTGCTAGTACTAAACGCCGCATGGCAAATGTGAAGTAGACGGCCGAACGAAGGTATCGTTTATTAATATAATCTGTCGAACACACAATACAAAAATGGGTGTATATAAAACTTTGGTCCTCGAGGGGCTAGTACTAAACGCGGCGTCCCAAGGAGCTTCTGCCATGTTTAGTACTAGTTCAGTACTAGCCAAAGTAGCACAGATAGCAAATATGGCCCGACAGGAAGACATCTTACCAATAAGAGAAATTCTTAATCAAGAGTTTCTCCAGTTGCCTTCAAATATTTTCCGGGTACATAAAATATTACAAAAAATCCTCCATAACAGAATAAAACAGCAGCTGTGAAGGTCACAGCAGTTTCAGCCATGCCCACCAATAAGGTTCTCATCTAGAGGATAGAGCTAAATCTCTCTCTCTCTCTTTTCAGGATAGCGTTCTACATGTATTTATTTAATTCTCTCTCTCTCTCTCTCTCTCTCTCATAGCGTTCTACATTATGTATTTATCCAGTCTCTCTCTCTCTCTCTCTCTCTCTCTCTCTCTCTCTCTCTCTCTCTCTCTCTCTCAAAAAAGTTATTAAAAAATACCACTAAAGAAGTTTTGTTTCCGAGTGACAAAATACTTTGAAAATATTACACCATTTGCGAGGTTTTATTTATGTGTGTTTGTGTGTGTGTGAGAGAGAGAGAGAGAGAGAGAGAGAGAGAGAGAGAGAGAGAGAGAGAGGTGCTTTTTACGACCAAAAGACTAATCCAGTGACACCGCCATTATATTTCCATCTAAGCCGCGAGGTTTTCCATTTTTCATGAAGACTCTTCCTCTCCGAAAATGAAGGGACCGCCAGGAAGAACTGGTCGACCTCCCGGGAGATTTAGGATAAGCTACATCCTAAACGCGTCATTTCAAAGAGAACGAGGTCGCGTTTGTGAAATCCACACAAACTATAATTCTCGGTACAAAGAATTCATTTACGAAATTCTTAAGGCCACTTGACAAAAATCCAGAGAGATCTTTGTAGGAGTGTGTGTAGACTCGAAGCTTTGAGAACTGTCCACGATTAAGCGATGAAACAAAATATAATTGTTACTTTTTAAGACAAATGACCAAAGAGAGAATTAATGCAAAAGGCAGTTCTTAGATTTGGGTCTTTGTGACAAATGAGGGAAATCAACACAAAATCTAATTTGCGTGATCCACTTCACACAGCGCAACTGCTGTGTTGTTTCTTCTGCTATTCAAAAGCTCAAGGTTAACGAGAAGAAAACTTAAAGATGTACATTATTTCTGAGGCTCATAAAAACCTCGTCAATGGGTAACATAAAACACGTAACTCAAAGAGTTCAGATTCACAGTATCGAGATATACAATCACAATCAGAGTGTAATACACTGAAAAAATGTTCTCGTTTCCCAACTAATACACACACGTATATAAAGCTTCATAGCCGTAATTTTACAATGTTAATTTCATTTCAATACTTTGACACCTGGAGAGAGAGAGAGAGAGAGAGAGAGAGAGAGAGAGAGAGAGAGAGAGAGAGAGAGAGAGAGAGAGTCACATCTTACGTCATTCTTCAGTCACGATCAGATAGACAAAACACAGCCGTGAATGAAGTCAAGGATCTTTCTTAGATAGTGACTGACCCCCCAAGGGTTTTCGGGGGTCGTTATCTAGGACTAATATTTCTTGGGGGTCATTATCTTTGTGATATTTACAGTCTTTTATGTTTAAGTTATTACGGTATTCCCCAACGGCCCTGTACTAAACACGCCGCGAAGGTGGATACATACCGGGTTAAAATTTTAACCCTTGGGGGGTCAATATCTGGGAAATCGATAACGCCCAAATGACAGAACCCAGTGACAAATCCACGCAACCGGCCACTCGTTCTATCTCCTCTGATTTTCCTAGCAATGTGCTCTGCTGTGAAAATGCACTAACTTAATAGCACTCAGGCTTGTCCGAAAATCTTAAACTTCTTGTAAAAGCAAAGAACAATAAACAGTGAAATGATAAAAAAATAACTTATGGACATACAATAAAGTCATACTGTTTTAGAATCCGGAAAACAGCAGACAAAATTCCTGAAAATTCTTGAACTCTAGAAAACGGAATAACTGTTTTCGTTTTAAGTCTATCGAAGCCCCAGGACCAAGACCAGACGTCACAATTTGAAATTCTCTTCCCTGGCTCATCTTCCAGCCTTCAAAAAGCAAGTCTATCGTGCTATCCGAAGTGACGCCCCATACATGCAAGCTAATTCTTACGCTATTTTCTCGGATTTTCCCTTCTCGACGAGCACAAGTCCTCCTCTGAACCGTAGGCCAGCTGGTGGTGGATATAGTCACGACCGCAGGATACTCTTTAAGACGAGAGATTTCAACAGATTCACCTCTTGGGAAAAAGAAAAACAAAATCTGGCACGACGGGTACAAAGGATAAAGATGAGTGTAAGACCAGAATGCACATATTTCATATACTTTTATATACTTGAATCCTTGTCATTAAAAACCAAGCTTTATATCATAATTATTTTACCGGACGAGTCCACATATATTGGCACTTTTGCTACACCGCTGGTCTTTCGTTCAGTGAAATATAATTGGGATACCACCTACAAACTGCAAACGTCGTTCCAGTTCCAGGATGCCAGTGGTAGGCTAAGGTATAAGGCTAGCAACTTCATCCCCAAACCAAACGCTTGGATATTTGCAACAGACCTTAGGAGACTGGTTAGAACATCAAAAAGTCACGGGGGAGAGAGAGAGAGAGAGAGAGAGAGAGAGAGAGAGAGAGAGAGAGAGAGAGAGAGAGACTTTGAAGCAGACACCACCTACATGAACCAAAATCAACAATTATGAGATAGTCTATTAATAAATGAGTAAGCCTACGTATGGCAATACTCTTTTGTGAGAGAGAGAGAGAGAGAGAGAGAGAGAGAGAGAGAGAGAGAGAGAGAGAGAGAGAGAGAGACCCTAAGCAATTACGAACGTAATGGAGAAAACTTAATATTCTCTGGCATAGGCAGTCAAGTTGCGTACCAGATCGAGTTAACTTCCAGAATTCAACGGAAAGTTTCCCTTCCAAAATCCACAAACATGATTTCTTACGGCAATGGCTATAATTATAACGGTACCTCAGTGAGAGCAGAAATAATGGATTGCATGGGAACCGTACACTTGCCGCAAAAACAGACAAAATATATATATAAAGTTAACTAATAAATACATTCAACTGGGTTCGTCCCAAATTCTAGTTTAATGTCCTCAACGAAGCGACTCGACGTAGCAGCATTATTCAAGACTTACCATAAATAAGAAAAACTTAATATATGTTTCGGCTTATGATGAGGCATAGTAGAGCCACTTGCTCTAACTGAAATTCAACCAGGAAAAAAAATCTGATGTAGATTTTTATCCTCTTTCATTTCAAGAATTGTTCAAACGCTCCGTTTCGAATTTAACCGGCTTCAAGTGATGACAGAGCGGTTGAAATGTACGCAGTGGATGTCCGTACAAACAATAAAAAATAAAATGAAATGAAATAAAATAAAATAATAAAAAAAAATTTTAAAATTCGAAAATAAGATACTTCAGATCACCACCAACTGAAGCCCAGTAACTCGCAACACTAAATCAAATCTTCCCGACTCGGATTAACGACGCAGTCGAACCGTACGTGTGACAATACAATATAAAAACGTTAAACTTTCTAGTACCGTAGTAAATCGTTTCTATAGCAACCTTTCAGTACGCATGCGCTTCTGCATAAAGCTACTTAATCAACAGATCGTAAGATACGAAAACCCTTAAAAGAATGCCAGACTCATTCCTGTCTCCAGAAGAATCGTCTAAAACCACAGCCAGCACTAGACGAGCCCCTTGGAGAAAGGCGGAAGAAAATATTCGAGGCAACAATCCTGGACAAAATAAACGCGAACAAAAAATCTCTCCCGCTGATTGTAGCGGTGACAAACAATACGAGGCGTGACGTCAGAGCAGACAACACTTAACGAGAGTTTATGTCTCTCTCTCTCTCTCTCTCTCTCTCTCTCTCTCTCTCTCTCTCTGCAGATACACCATTTTCCTGCCTCAGTTTTTACTCCTTGTGGCGCACCTATTCAACAGGAACGCCTGGAAAGAGCGAATGCATCGTAAAAAAGAAAAATGAATGATTGCAACTTGCAACATCTTAAAAAGACAGGAATTAAAGGGAAGGGGAGAAACACCTATAATAGGGCGGAAAGAATAAAAAAAAAAAAAAAAGTTTCACTCCCAACCACGTGGGGAAGGCGAAAGAACTCATTAACGTTATCGGCTATTCCTCCTCCCTGATAACGGTGGGGAAAATCAGAAGGGGAAACGCAAAGGCCAAGGTCCTTCCCAGGGCGACAAATTTGACGCACAGTCCCCTGACAGATCAGTAGCTGCCTCTATTCCCAATGCAAGGGTGCTATATATATATGCCAACAGAATAGACTGTAGAATTTGGGCCAAAGGCCGACCGTTGGGACCTGTGAGGTCATTCATCGCTGAAACTGAAATCGACAGTAAAAAAGGTTTAAAAGGTAAGATAGGTGGAAAACCTCGCAGTTGCTCTATGAATCAATTGTTAAGAAAGATTTTGAACAGAATTACAGTAGTGGGAGTGAAAGCGGTTGCAGTTAGGGCCCTCAGGGACGCTTCAAAAGACCCTAAAGTAATGACTACAGTACACCGAGTGAGGTAGTCGCCCCCCAACCCCCCTAACTACGGAGGCCATATGCCAGTAAACTAGTATCACTCCTCATGACGACATGGGCCGTTTCGGTTAAATCTGTAGCATTTCGTGATACGCTTATGCCAATCATCAAAACCTTTCGTCTATTAACAATAAATGTGTCCATTCCTATATTACTCTCCGTCACTTCATAATGCATCTGTGCCGTCCCATGACACAGAAGCCATAATACAAGATATACTTCTGTCACTCAGTAATATACCAGTAAACCTTCCCATAAGGCCTGTCTCCCCTGCCACTAATTCAATGCCAACTCATGATACACCTGTATTTTTGTATGACAAACTTCCACCTTCCCCTGTAGAACTGTTCCGTCTAGTTTGCAAATGGAACGGAATGCAATGGAATATAAAATTTAGCCCAAAGGCCAAACGCTGGAAAGCCAATGTTCAAGTTATACACGACACGTTTCACACGTATCAAGAGGCTCAATGAACAGATGACAAATGCCAATTTAGGACAAAAGTGACACATGAATAACAGAGTTGCCTGTGAGGGGAAAATATCGTAACCAGAGAGTTGTAAGCTTTATCTGGCCTTATGCCAACATGTTCTCTTGCTCCCATGAGTTGTTAGTTTTCAAAGGCAGACACTGTTCAGGCGCCAATACCAGCAGCAGGATGCTAAAAACTCATATCCTTTTACAACAGATATAAAAAGGGAAATACTATACTTTTGCTTCGCGAGAAGAGACTTAACTGAGGAGAATAAAAAAATACTGAAAGTCGTTACAATTATTGTAATATATCTCGAAATACTGGTTTCATTCAATTTCCATCATTTTTTTTATTTTATTATTATTATTATTATTATTATTATTATTTATTTTTTATTTTCTTTTTTTTTTCTTTTCTCAAGTTGTCCAGTAAATACGCATGCTACGAATAACAATAATTCCCTATACGAGAAGCAATAGAGTACAAGGACGTAATTAATCCAATACTGAGTTGAACAATAAAGGAAGAAAGCACACACTATAATTCAAATCAGCTGCAGGACTGACGTACTCTAATAAAACCATCAAAATATGACTGACGAAAGAATATGACACAACCTCTCCACACACAAACACACACACATACAGAGAGAGAGAGAGAGAGAGAGAGAGAGAGAGAGAGAGAGAGAGAGAGAGAGAGAGAGAGAGAGAGAGCGTATAGGCTCGAAGTGATACTCTGACTAAAATTTTACATACCTACCCACCATCAAACAATGTTTATTTTTTAAAACCGCAAATACCCAAGCACAAGTAAATGACAAAAGAAGAAGAAGAAGAAGAAGAAGAAGAAGAAGAAGAAGAAGAAGAAGAAGAAGAAGAAGAAGAAGAAGAAGAAGAAGAAGTTACAACCGAACCAAGAACCTTCAAGAAGCAGAAGCAGAGAGTCAACTTCAAGCAACACTCGGTGCCACGGAGTAAAAATCGACGAGATACGAACATCAGTGAATATCTGTTGCCGAATAAAGCACAAAATAAAATCCAAAAACCCCTTCCCTTTCCCCGGCACTCTGCCACCCTCAGCTACGCCGAGCCGCGTCCTCATATTCGCTGGGAATGGAGCATTTCCTTTCTCCGGTCTCGACTCATGTCCTTCACCTTTTCTGGCGTCACACTGCATTTTCCGAGGTATGACGATGGCAGGAAATGACACTAGTAACATTCTCTCTCTCTCTCTCTCTCTCTCTCTCTCTCTCTCTCTCTCTCTCTCTCTCTCTCTCTCACAGAAAATAAAAGCGGAATTAACGATAAAAATCTGAAACTCTACAAAAATAAAAATTCGTGTTACATACAAAAATATTTGCTTGTTTTTCTCCCTCCTCTCTCTCTCTCTCTCTCTCTCTCTCTCTCTCTCTCTCTCTCTCTCTCTCTCTCTCTCTCTCTCACACACACACAAAAAGTGATCACTGAATAAACATAGGTTAAATAAAAAATATTTGCTCTCTCTCTCTCTCTCTCTCTCTCTCTCTCTCTCTCTCTCTCTCTCTCTCTCTCTCTCTCTCTCTCTCAGAAAACAGGTATAATTTATAGAATAAAAATATAAAGTTATAACAAAACAAACATAAATATTACATTTATGAAAAAAAATTTACTCTCTCTCTTCCCCCCTCTCTCTCTCTCTCTCTCTCTCATCTCGCTGTTCCCTGAACACCCTCAAAAAACCCTACATTGCAAACTTGACCTTAACATGCAAGAAAGGGACGTCGCGTCCCGACTAGAAGAGAACAAAAGACTCTGCCACACCGAACTCCTTTTTCTAATAACGGTGTTCAATTTCGCCTCATCGATCCCCCGAGGGATTTCCAAATTAACTTCGTTTGCACAAGATCGGATTTTTCCACCGAGATCGTGTTTCTTCATGGCAAGGGACCCTCAAAACCCATGGCTGATGGTGACAGCGGCAATTCTCTCTCTCTCTCTCTCTCTCTCTCTCTCTCTCTCTCTCTCTCTCTCTCTCTCAGCAAAAAAGTGGAGCTATAAAATAAAAATCTTCAATAATATAAAAGTGACATACATGTTACACATATAAAAAAATATTTCCTTGCTTGCTCTCTCTCTCTCTCTCTCTCTCTCTCTCTCTCTCTCTCTCTCTCTCTCTCTCTCTCTCTCTCTCTCACACAGCAAAAAAAGTGGATTACAGAATAAAAATCTTAAACTATACAAAAGTAAACATACATGTTACACATATAACAAAATATTTCCTTGCGCTCTCTCTCTCTCTCTAAACAAAAAAGTGAAATTATAGAATGAAAATATTAAACTATACGAAAGTAAACATACATGTTACACATATTAAAAAATATTCCCTTGCTCTCTCTCTCTCTCTCTCTCTCTCTCTCTCTCTCTCTCTCTCTCTCTCTCTCTCTAAGCAAAAAAGTGGAATTATAGAATGAAAATCTTGAACTGTACAAAAGTAAACATACATGTCACACACATAAAAAAATATTTCCTCTCTCTCTCTCTCTCTCTCTCTCTCTCTCTCTCTCTCTCTCTCTCTCTCTCTCTCTCTCTCTCTCTCTAAGCAAAAAAAGTGGAATTATAGAATGAAAATCTTGAACTGTACAAAAAGTAAACATGTCACAATATAAAAATATTTCTTCCCTCTCTCTCTCTCTCTCTCTCTCTCTCTCTCTCTCTCTCTCTCTCTCTCTCTAAGCAAAAAAGTGGAATTATAGAATGGAAATCTTGAACTGTACAAAAGTAAACATGTCACAATATAAAAAAATATTTCCTCTCTCTCTCTCTCTCTCTCTCTCTCTCTCTCTCTCTCTCTCTCTCTCTCTCTCTCTCTCTCTCTCTCTCTCTCCAAGCAAAATAGTGGAATTACAGAATAAAAATCTTAAACTATACAAAAGTAAACATACATGTCACACATAATATTTCCTTGCTCTCTCTCTCTCTCTCTCTACAACACATTGCTCTCCTTTGGCAAAAGGTCACTCTCTTCCTACCTCCTGTGACAGCCGCTCAATTATTACCTTCCTTCTCGCCAAACTCGACCTTACTTCGCCCCAAGTTCAGCTGAAGTTCAAATGAGAAGACTTCCTACATTTAGCTTAAACTCGGTTACTTATCGCACTTGTTAAAATTTTAAAATATTCGACAGACAAACAAACTGTAGAAACGACCAAGCTTGCCCTAGATGTGGTGAAAATCACGAATCAAATGAATGTGCCAGCAGCATCTTCAAGTGTAAAAACTGTGTCAAGAAAGGTCATAGTGAATACTAATCATGAAACATATGCTGGCAGTAAGTGCACAGTATATAAAGAATATGTGTCAAAGGTGAAAAAAATAATCTTCTATGCAATTTAATACAAGAAGAAAGCAAATTTAAAAAAAGAACTAAAGACTCTCCTATTCTGCACGAGCTACGATACTGACGAGAAACCACTGAAAGACAATTCTAAAATATAAGAAGCACCTTATTTTGAAAACGTACAAGAGCCCGCCAGAGAGGGGATTATCCCTGTGGAGGGCTCTACATAAAACCAAACAAAGTGCAACAAAGTGAAACAAAGTGAAAGTGGAAACCGTTCAACAAGAAAATTACTTTGAAAAACACAAACTCTCAACAAACCTAGAAAATCTACCTGGAACTTTGGAAAATGTCGAAGGTTCTTGCTCACAGGCATTTCATTACCACCACGGCAGCAATTTTTGCTACCCACTAACACAGTCAACAAACAATCGAAGCGTCACTTCAGATGGAGGCATGATCACAGCTCCAGATATACCTTAAACCTAGATTAGCCCCGAAGAAGCTAAACCATGAAAAACAAACTTCAGCAAGTGAGGTCAAATGAGGCGACCCAGGAAATACCGACAAAGGCAGAGAATGACTCGTTTCGAAAAGGAGATAGGAACGGCTGACCAAATCAGCTGCCTTAGGACATATGGCGATGTGAATAGCAAAGTTAATGGCCTCAGGGTACTGGGGGAACGAGGAGGGGGGGGGGGAGAAGGTGGGAGGGGAACTTATGTTGCAAGACACCAACTCGATTCATGCATAATACGCGACCCACTTGCGTGATGCGAATACACGCAAAAGGGGGAATGGGATCTCCTGTGCTGATTGCATTTCGATACAGGTACGAACCATGTCTTATTTCTAGTCAAATAAAAATAATCATATAATCTGCGCTGGTATTTCTTGAAAGTGAAATGAAACGAGCAGATCTTACCATTTTTTCTTTAAGACTATTCTCACTGAGGGAAAGAAATTCTCATTTTCCAATCGCGAATACGATCCCAAGATTCTTTTGCAGCTTCTTTTTTTAGACTCTTCTCACAGAGGGAATGGAATTCCCTTTCCCAGAAATGAGAGGCTCCAAGATTTTCTTGACAGCTTATGAAGTTCCACTGGAAGGGAAAATGTGTAATGTGTCCGCATATATTCAGAAAAAACTCATCTACAAATGATAAAGCATTGATGCAATCTACGTCTATTTACAATTCCCTCTCAACATGACACTAAGCTTTTGTAATACACTAGTATAAGTCAGCAAGTGAACGTTAGTATAAAGATGACTTTTCTACAATTTTGTTTTGAAAAATAATCCAAGCTCATTATTTGCATAATAAAGATAAAACTACGAAGGCCAAAAATAATGAAATATTCAAATTCGATTTTCAAAAACTTTTCATAAAAGGACGAATGCCCACAAAAATATCAGTGGCGCAGTACAAATAATAATAATAATAATAATAATAATAATAATAATAATAATAATAATAATAATAATAATAATAATAATAATAATAATAACTGAAAAAAAATTGGGAAGTATCAAGACCTGAAAATCGAAATCAGAAGGATATGGAATATGCCAGTGGAAATTGTACCCATAATCATAGGAACACTATGCATCGATCCCAAGATCCCTGAGAAGGAATCTGGAAAAACTAGATGCCGAAGTAGCTCCAGGACTCGTGCAGAAAAGTGTGCTACTAGAAACAGCGCACAAGTGAGAAAAGTGATGGACTCCTAAGGAGGCAGGATGCAACCCAGAAACCCCCTACACTATAAAAACCACCCAATCGAATAGGATGACAAGAAAAAAATAATAATAAATGCAGTATTATTATTATTATTATTATTATTATTATTATTATTATTATTATTATTATTATTATTAGTAGTAGTTAGTTAGTAGTAGTAGGAATAACCGCTGACAATGGCTCGAATATATTGATAACCGCTAGCAAAGACATTTGAGCTTAAAAAAAGACAAATTGAGCAACTATTAACATAACTTGACCAAAAACTGAGAAATAATGAATTGCTGACTTCAAAACAAAAAGCACATCCTTTACATCGAGGACCCTACTATCAAGTCGAACGAGAGACGAAGAGAGAGAGAGAGAGAGAGAGAGAGAGAGAGAGAGAGAGAGAGAGAGAGAGAGAGAGAGAGAGAGAGAAAATATCTGGGATGGTGACCCTTCAAATATTGAAGCCGACGTCTCTGGGGGTGAACAACACCGGTTCCTATTCTCTGGTGTATTGAAGCTGCATCTTTTTTTTTTATTTTCATGGAATTTCACCTTTCCAGCATAAGGGAAAACGGCGTCAAAAAAATTTTTTTTTTTTTTTTTTTGCTTCTAAAATATTTTGCGCCTCAAAGGAGAGAAGGTTTTCATCGGTCACAGAGAGATGTAAACGCCAGATTGTGATGGAACAAGTGTGCAAAAATTATATATATATATATATATATATATATATATATATATATATATATATATATATATATATATATATATATATATATATATATATATATATATATATATATATATATATATATATATATATATATATATATATACACACACACACACATGCACACACACAGTAATCCGATTCTCAGTTTGCAGCAACCAGCACAGAACTATCAGTACTACGGGTCCTCAAGAGACAGGATGTATTTCCATACGAAGTACACATGCTCAGCAGTACCCTGTTGATTCGTAAAGGGCACTAACAGCAACAGCTGAGTAAAAGTATACCTTAGTTTTACCAGACCACTGAGCTGATTAACAGCTCTCCTAGGGCTGGCAGCTGAAAGAACAAAGCATGGCTAAACATCAAAAAAAAAAAAAAAAAGGAAAATGGTTTAAGCCCTAATTCAGAAATTCTACAACATGAAACAATGTTAAGGTGCTACAAACTCTACAGGCAGTGGTAACAATACAAGACTCGCATGAAGGAAGAGGCTTTCAATCGACAAGCAAGGTAATCACACAACTTTCCAAAGAACAACGGTGATATAGGGCATAAGCTGGACTTTCAGTATTTTGCAAACTCACGTCTGTAACAGGAAAGTCATTAGTGTTTTTACGCCTCAACTGGTGTATTAGCCCAGCGCGCTGAACGGTGTAGCCTTCATATTAGGAAACAGGGCCTGTGGGCTAGCGACTGCTGATGTCAATCAAGAGAGCAGTCAGATGGCAAAAGCAAGGTTCAGGTGAAGTCTACTGATTTATATGCAATATAATGAAAAAATCACAGGTGACACTCGCAGGATAGGCCGATAACCTTCAGTTATAATAAAAAATATAAAATCTATTTACAACATACAGCTAATAAAGTCCTTTAATAATGAATCAATCGATGATAAACCAATACCTTTCTGAACGCTGTGTTGGATCAGAAAACACAAAATGGGCAGGACTGACGATCGAACCTCTGGAAAAGTCCTGATCCTTCGCCAAATATTGACAACCAACAGAAGACCACCGATACCAAATACAAGAGAGAGAGAGAGAGAGAGAGAGAGAGAGAGAGAGAGAGAGAGAGAGAGAGAGAGAGAGAGAGAGAGAGAGAGAGATCTTTGCGCACATGATACAAACTCCGATCTTGGGGAATTCCCACTTCCTCTTCCGTAAGATGTTGTGTTCACCGGAATTCGTACCTCGGCGAAGGCCCCCCCAGGCCATGAGCAAATGACATTCCTTTCGAGTTTACCCATTTCAAGCCAAAGTCTCTTTTAGATATACATGATCAAGAATGAAGCTTCGACAGCCGTTAAAACAAGCTACAGTGGATTTTATAGTGGATAAAAATACTTCCTTTATCAAGAAATATATATATCAGCATTTCTTCAAAAAATAATTCTGCTCTTACATAAAAATGACCGAATTCCACAAATTACTTCCAACAACTATGCAAAAATGCTTTTTGCACTTCCCTTCGATTGTATATCAAGTGTATACGTCAATCATGACGGATGTTTGCTACATTTTTAATAATTGCAACTAAATTGAACCTGTAAACAAAGCGCCCTTTTATGCAAATGTGTACATCAACAATGGCTGAAAGAATATCAATGTTACGTTCACAATATAGGCTGGATGACTGTACTATACACACACACACATGAACAAACTTACAACACATTTATAAAATGTACATATCTTACTCACAATGGATACGGCAGACCATACTGAAGCAGCCAAGACAATGTTAAGTCTGAGTACGTACCTGAAATAAAAACAAAACCACATTCAGATTGCTATAATAGAATTAATGGTTAAAATGAAAACAAAAATTCTCATGAAATTATTTTTTCCATCACTCTATGCCCAATGATTCATTTCTCGTCAGGTGCAAGAGTTTCGAATTTCTCTGCTCAAAGGAACCGTGACGGAAGAACGCAAGTTCAGAAGCGCCAACTTAGTCACTGCGATGTTCCTGAGCACTAAATTTTTTATAATACAACATTAAGTCAATCAACGGTCAACTGATTAACTTCTTCATTAATACTTCACGCCAGTAAAAGCCACAGCATGAATGGCTTTCACATTTTTCGTCGATATATCTAGGGCAGATTCACTCAAGTGGAAATTAACGTTATTTCAGAAAAGAGTCATATTTATGAAGCAAACATACTCTGAGTCAAAACAATAGTCCTCCACGCAAAATTACTTAGATAACATAAAAATAACATGCAAATCCAAAGGGTGTCACTCATTAATTCGAAAGAAAGCAGCGGGAAATAATACATTTGGCGTTAAGAATCTTTTGTCAGAAGCATTACGAGAAACTCGGGCCAATTTCACCCACTGCAAGGTCCCTGGAATAATACCGGCGCAGACCCAACGCTCTAAAGCACACGTCCGCAAATTATGAGGCGACAGGCTCCCTGTGTATATCTTTAAATGAACCATACCCGACACCGTGACAACTCGAGAGACTGCAACAACGTTCACAGATGTTTCTGATGCGCAAATGCAAAACGGACATGCAGAAGTGATCATCGGTACCAGAGAGAGAGAGAGAGAGAGAGAGAGAGAGAGAGAGAGAGAGAGAGAGAGAGAGAGAGAGACTCTTCATTCATTTCCGACTTGGACACCTAATGTCTATAAAAATTTAATGAGAAAAATTGATGGAAAGGACAGCCATTTAGCAACGCGCAAGCCAAGGGAATACTGCCATGTTCCCGCAAGACTGCGAACACATTACCTTTATGTCATTCATATATGGTTACCATATATACATATTCAATGAAAATCCTTCGACAAGCAGATGAAACCATTACGGTTCTCCCAAAGGTGAGGAACTACTGTAAGCATAACCTCCACTCAGGCAGATGTTGATATTGAAAAGTCTGCGGCCTTTCGTCCCACGATTTCACATTGCCTCAAAATCTGACCAGCCCATCACTGAGCGAACTCTGACAGGCACGCGGAAATCTCCCTTTAACGTCAATATATGTAAAAAGGTCTATTTTTATACCAGCTTTTCCGTGAATTCCCTTCCGTAGCACTCGAGTTACAATGGAAAGGTAAGCGTGGACACAAGAGACGAACTGAGAGACTGATAAACGGCAAGAGAAACTAGCCAAATTCATTATAAATAGGGGGTTTCAGTGCACACTACAGTAAGGCTTCGAGGGTTTGCGAAGAATGAATAACAATTATTACACCTTTCAAAACATAACGATTTTGCGTGGGTGTATGAGAGAGAGAGAGAGAGAGAGAGAGAGAGAGAGAGAGAGAGAGAGAGAGAGAGAGAGAGAGAGAGAATGTTAAAACTACACAAAAGTTCCTAATACTTCAATCTCCTCCCTCAAGAACCCTTTCGTGCTAGTAATCACGTGGCATGTACTTGGCTTCGGTCCAAGTCAATTACCATACCTAAAATAATTCTTGCAAAAACAAAACAAAAGAAGGAAAAAAACTTTCATCCTGTACCTCCGAAGATTTAGTAAAACGTATTGTAAAAGTGTTATGTATGGTAAAGCATTATCTGCAAGTTATGGAGGCAATAAACTAAAACATATGCCCTAACTCATTTTCACACAGTAGCTGAAATTGTAACGTTGAGTTCAAGAAAGTCATCTCTGCTTCAAATTATTTTATGAAATTATGATCAATTTGTGGCAAAAAACGAGGCAACCGTGACACAATTATAGTACTTTATTAACTTAAAAAGACCAGTTTAAAAATGTCTGAATAAAAAAAATAGTGGTTTACAAAAATCAATTCACCACTTCCTGACTGACATATTTCGTATGACTTTCATCGATTTAATACAAAAAGGTTTCTACCAACACTGCCGTCCTTGTATTTCAATCTATTTGATCGTAGCAAATCCCTAAGTTTTTCTGCAATTTTTCTCCCAAAGTTGTGCTGACTTTATAGTTTCTAATAAGCTTTGTCCTGATATTTTTATTATCTACTCTAAAAAAATCTCCCCAAAAGATAATCACTATTTAACCCATTCCAATAGTTTGTGCATTTTACTCCTAATCAGTT